>NC_134234.1:148922756-149225787 GCF_965152275.1 Natator depressus
CCCCAGGGCAGATTGGCAGAGGCCCTGGGGGGTTTTCGCCTTCCTCTGCAGTGTGGGGCACGGGTCACTTTCTGGAGGATTCTCTGCACCTTGAAGTCTTTAAACCACGATTTGAGGACTTCATAGCTCAGACATAAGTTAGGGGTTTTACAGGAGTTGGTGACTGTGTTGTGCAGGAGGTCAGACTAGACGATCATAATGGTCCCTTCTGACCTTAAAGTCTATGATTCTGTGACCAATGTTCCTGGATGCAAACAATTTTTTCTATAATTTATTCTTGGAACTTAAATAATATTAATAAACCACTCAAACTTCAAATTTTGTGGTTTATGAGGTCAGCTCCCTCAATGGAATTATAGTCTAATTGTGTGTGTGTGTGTGTGTGTGTGTGTGTGTGTGTGTGTGTGTGTAAAATGCAGTAGTCTTATATGAAGCAATATTTCAGTTTCTACATTTTAACAGTGCATCACAAAAAGTTCACTTCATCTCATTCTCACCCAAATGATATGCAAGATATTATTAATAGTAAAATAACAAAAAGTATTCCAAATGTGAATGGGATAGAAAACCATTTACCTGTACACCTATATCAAGGCTGACAGCATGAAAAGCATTCACGAGTATCAAGCAATTGTGCAAACATTGTTCAGGAGTTCCCGGATTAGTATACATATTCACAAAGTGAGTTGAAATCTGTATGGACGATAAAATCAAATTCATTGTATTGCACTGGAGAAAACTAAGTATATATATATTTTTTCATCTTCTCACTATTACATGAATGTTCATATACACCCTGAACTAAATATTCCATCTTAAGTGCATACTCAAGAAAAGAGTATCACTGAAATAATAATTCAAGACTTATTATATATGGCTTCATCTTTTAAAGTTCCTGAAATCTGAAAGTTCCAAAGTGAAAGTGGATAACCACAGTAGTAATAAATATTTAGATTAATGCTCGTCCAGTTATAAAACTGACAACGTTTTTTTAAAATAAAGAGATATGAAAAAAGTTCTTACCAAATATGGGCAATAAGCTGCCACCTGTGCTGCCAATACCAGACCATCTAGAAGATCTCTGTCAAAATTTACTATCCATCTCATAGGTGGTACTTCACCTGTTTGAAACAATATAGCACAGGTTAGAATTATCTTCTCCCTTGACAGGTTTCAGAGTAGCAGGCGTGTTAGTCTGTATCTGCAAAAAGAAAAGGAGTCCTTGTGGCACTTGCCACAAGGACTCCTTTTCTTCTCCCTTGAGAGGTTCTACCTTAACTTTTCACAGAAAGGATGACTTATGAAATAACTACTAAAGACAAGTTACTCATCTGTACTAAAGTGCTCCAAGTATATCTCTTCTGTAAATTAATGTTGTTGGGAACATATTGGGTGTGTGCCAGAACCATCCAGAGTACAGAAATGACGACTTGCATACTATGATGCAGCTGAATATTCACCACAAAGGGATCTCCAGTGTAACCATCCCCAATTCTTTTCAGCCACTTGAAATACAATTAAAAGGACTCAAAAAACAGGAAGAAAGGCAGGTGGGTTGGCATCTCGTTCATTATGTGGGATGTTTAAGATTTATGAAGCCCTAAACTCTATTTGTTTAAGTGCTTGGGTTATAGATGTTTGCGTGCACGCACAACACACACACACACACACAGAGCTTCCTTCCATTCACAGGGGCACTGATATTTATACAAAGCCCCTGAAATGCAAGAAAACACTTGAATACTTTAAAGATAAACCATGTAGACCATGCCAGTGCAACTTGTTTTGTTTTTTTGTTATTTTGTTTAAACCATTAAATTATTTGGCACTAATTAATCAACAAGTGTTATGTAAATGAAACTGAACAGTTTCCATTTACGGATGCACAATTAAGCAGACAACTAGTTCTACCTTTGCTTCACATATGCACTCTGATTCCTCACATAATTGAATCATCTTTGTTTTCCTGGTACTTTTGTGAAAAGTAATCACTCAGTTAAGTTGCCCATATTTTATAATTGGCAATTATGTTTTCCAGCTTTAATATTTAACACATCAGTGCTTAAAATATTTATCCCCCACTCTTAAAAAGCAAAACTTTAACAAACTAAGGGAACAGATTAATGACATAAAATCTTAACCTGACATACTCTTTAAAACCTTTAAAGTAATTATTAACTTATACTTAAACAAAAGGATTTTGGTCAGTGTCTATATATATATAATTAATTAATTTAAAACAGAGAGCCTTTCAAGTGTTTAGAAAACCACTTGTATTTTGTTAAATTACTGCTACTTTGCTATCCAATTTTCATAATTTATGAAGTACAGTACATGTGCCGGCTTACAGTCATTTTAATTGTGTCATTTTTCATCAGTTACAGTGGGCTCAGAATCCTGCCTCCTCATCACGAAAGCCTTTGTTTTGCTTCCCTAACACAAATCCTTTGAACAAGTCTGGTTCTAAGTTCCTAAATCTAGAGAGCACTGTGGGTATGGCCCCTGGCTTGGCTATCACAGATTGGGCTCATCCCATCTTCCACTGGGCAAAATGTCTCTGGCTGTCACTTCACTCCCACCAACTGAGGCCTGTCAGGTTGTAACATGCCTTTTCCAGGCTGTCATATGACCAAATATTCAGAAACAACATGTAATAAACAGATCCTGTTCAGATGTTTTAGAAATAAGAGGCAATAGGGGGATTACAGTGACTTTTTGAAGAAAGGCATGCTATGAAATAAATAAGAAGTTTATAAAAGCAAATTGCTGAGAACACAAAGTGATCTCTAGGGAGCTCTACTACCACCAGCAGGAAGAGAAGAACTCGTATGTACAGGCAGTAGGGATGGAAATGGTTTCACACAAGGGAAGCACACTATCCTTCCTGCTGAAGTCAAATACTTTACAACTTTTGCTATAGGACTGCCCTTCCAAGAAGCTTCCTACTAGAAGCACAGACCCAAGAGAGGAGGAGATCTGTTATAAATGGTACATGCTCCAAAAAGTAAGCATCAGAGCAGGAAAAAAAATACTTTGTGCATCTCAGGAATTCAGGCTACATAAGAGGCTTAATATTGCCTGTCTGAAACATCTAGTTATCCAGTGACTCAGAAGGAGGAATCATGAAAGAATTCCTATATATCCTTACTCACTAAAACAGTCAGACTGCAACCTTCAGCAGAAGATGACTGAAATTCATCATCATGTTCCTATTACGCCTCTGGTGTTTAGGGCAGTGACGGAGTTCCTCTACTCCTGTCTGTTTCTGGCAAGTCTTTCAATGGTTCCTCAGGGAGCCCCAGATTTTTTAGCTCAGCTTCCACAGCTCTTCGCTATGTTGTTTTCGGGTGGCCTCGTTTTCGCTTGCCTTCGAGTGTCCATCTTATTGCTACTCTGGTGATGGAATCAGTTTCCATCCGAAGCACATCTCCAACGCCTCCTGGGCAATGATGGTGCTCATATCCTCTTGGCTGCACTGTGTCAATAGATCTTGGTTTGAGATTGTTCTGGGCCAAAAGATACGGAGGATTTTTCTCAGGCAGGTTGTATGGAATGAACACAGTTTGGACATGTCATATTTTCTTTTTGAAATTACAGTACTAAAAAAAATGAGCAGTGAATGTTAGGATTTCTACCTTCTTATCTATCAGGCCCTGCAGATCTCAAATCCAAGTCTGTGGGGGGCCTGGGAGCCACCAATACTCCACCTGGAAGCTCACAAACAGCAGCTGGAACAAGGGTCAATGAAGCCCAACTGAGGCACAAGCCCCACCCCTGATTGGGAGAACTCCAAGGCTCCTGACTGGCCCGCAGACCCTAGAGGAGGAAGCCAGAGGAGGGAATAAGAAGTTGTCCATACAGCTGGGCTTCACCCTGCCCTGGACTGCTGGTATGGTGTTTTCCTGACTTCTAATCCTGAGCTCCTGATATCCTCACTCAGCCTCACCTGCTGCTTCCCAGTTCTGTTGCCTGATCCTGCTGTCTGGTTTTGTTGCCTGAATCTGACCTCCTAGTATCCTGACTCAGCCAGACTCTTGGTAATTGACTCAATCTCTGCCTTCCATTTTTTTCCTCTCAATTCTGATCTCCTGGTGTTCCAACCCAGCCCATTTCATGGTAAGTGGCTCCTGGCCTCTGGACCCATAGCCCATACCCAACACTAAGCCCTATGCCAGGTTGCCCACGCCCCAGCCCTGACAGCTTGTATAGACCACTGTAACCCAAAGGAGTGGGCTGAGCATGAGGGGAACAGATCCAGCAGTCCAGCCACTACCTCTGGAAGCACCAGACTCACCCGCCTGGGCCACCCACTTTCAGGCAGCTAATCAAGCCTTGTAGGATCAGATTGTGCAACCGCCCACGGTGAACCTCCTACTCCAGAAAGAAGTAGATGAGCTGTGGACAGAAAACACCAAACTTTGGGCATGACTTGAAGCATCCTGCCCTGAACAAGGTCATAAGGTTCCCCTGCCAGAATGTTTTGATGGGCCCCACCAGTGGTTCCAGGGTTTCATTAACCAATGTCAATTCCTGTTCCCAATATAACCCCAGGCCTATGCCTTTGATCAGTCCATAAGCCTGGTACTTAGCCTGCTAAATCACTGCACTGGGCCTCCTCACTTCTGGAAAATGACAGTCCAGTACTGTTGAATTGGAATGCTTTCTTCCAATCCATGTCGGTAATATTTAATGATCTGCACTGAGCTCGAACAGCCAAGGCTGCTCTGAGGAAACTCCAGCAGGGGCAGGATATAGTGGCTATCTACACGGTACCTTTCTGCCATATAACAGCAGAAACTGAATGGAATGAGGTGGCACAACTGTATATGTTTCAGTGGAATCTGTGGGAAGAAATAAAAGAAAAGATGGCCCATGTAGAGATGCCACAACAGCTTGGGCTCTGTGAATCCCTTTGCAACACAGGGTTGCTCCAGACTTGAGAGACACTGTTGATGGGTCCCCTCTTTCTTCAGGCCCCCTGACTGAAGAAACCACCCCTCCGGAAGCGGTCATCCCAGGGCACTGTAAGACAATATAATTCAGTGTGATTTATTCCCAGCACTTCCCTCTGATCATTTGAATTCCCTGGCTGACCCATCATGATCCTCTCATCCACTAGAAAGAATAAGAAATCAGCTTCCCTTCTGCATTTTGTCCACAGCACTGTCAGAGGCACTGGCACAGGATGGGCACTCCCTGAAGCTACATCGGAACTTCTCCCAAAATACTAGAATTGTGCCGATGTGTTTGAAAAAAAGAATGCAGAAAGTCTCCCAACACATCAGGCCTACGACTGTCCCACAGAATTACAACTGGGGGCAAAAGTGCCGTTTGGGCAGATTTACACCATGTCCAAACCTGAACTGGCTGTGCTCTGTCAATACCTTCAGGAGAATCTGGTCCAAGGATTTATCCACAAACCAACATCACTGGCCAGTGCTCTATTCCTCTTTGTTAGGAAAGGAGACAGTCGTCTCCGATTCTGTTAACTACCGTGCCCTGAATCAAGGGCAAGGAATCAGTACCCTCTGCCCCAGATTCCTTAGTTATTGGATCACATGGGGACTCCCCATATATTTACTAAAGTGGCCCTCCCAGGAGACTATAACCTCATGCGCATTAGGGAAGATGATGAATGGAAGACCACCTTCTGAATGCACTGTGGTCATTCTGAATACCTGGTGTTGCAGTTCCGTCTGACCAAAGCCCCCACTACCTTCCAGCAGTTTATAAACAAAGTGTTCCAGGACATTCTGGACCAATATATAGTATTTAATCGAGACAACATCCCGGTCTTCTCAGACAATCCTACAAAATACAAACACTGGTCATGCTTGAACGGTTCTTGAGAGTTTACGGCCGCATGGACTCTATGCTAAGCTTGAGAAGTGTGCATTTGATTTTTTATGCTCTGCTCTGGAAAAATGGCCTGTGCCAGTGGTCCCCCACACCTAACATGGATTTGATCAGCTGAATCTCGGCTTTATCACTGCATCCATACTGGCCATCCTGATGCCTCCTGAACCTTTCTAGTAGAAGCTGATGCCTCTAGTCTGACAATCAGGGTCAGACTCTCCCAACAATACGGATCCGAACAAAACACTACACCCACATGCCTATTATTCGTGGAAGCTTACTCCCAAACAGAACTAGGAGATCATGGATAAGGAGCTCCAAGCAACTAAGATGGCCTTTGAGGAATCGCAACATTATTTTGAAGGGACTCACTATCCAGTCCAAATATACACTGACACAAACAATTGGAGTATCTGCACAATGCAAAGGTATTAAACCAATGGCACCTCTAGTGGGATCAATTTCTTTTTTTTATGGTTCAACTTCACCATCACATATCACTCTAGAACAGCACGGCCAACGCCTTGTCCTGGAGCTTTGCAACTGAACCACATGGACCTAGCCAGGAACTGGCTCACATCCTCAAGCCCCTCAACTTCCTGAATAGTGCTCTGTGCCAGGACCTAGTCACACTGATTCGTTCTGCCTCTGCCTCAGAAATTCTGCCAGACAAAAAAGCTGCCATCGACAGGGAAGCAGACAACACTTGGAAGGGGGTTACATTAGAGAATAACCGCATTAACGTTCCCTCAAGTCAGGCAAGAGTGGTGGCCTTACAGCTATGACATAACTTACCTCTGGGCCATTTTGGTGAAGTGGTCTACCACCGTCAAGACTGTTGTGAGTCCACAGGACTCTGACAGCTTCACAATAAAATTCAGTGCTTTACTGACCCAGGATCAGGTTGGAGTGTCTTCAGAATGGAGTATATCACAGGGTTTGTGGTATAGCATCTTAGCTTGAGCACACACGTTGCAGGATTGCATGAAGGCCTGTATTATGTGGCACGTTCAGGGCCATGAGAAAAGACATCACTGCTGATTGTGGATGATACTTTACAGCCTAATTCTGGTGTGAGGCCCTTCTGAGGTTCTAGCCGCACCTCTCCACCTTCTACTACCCTCTGTCCAATGGCCAGACGGAAAGGATCCATCAAATTTTAGAGCAATACCTATAACGTTATATTAACATTCATTAAGATGATTGTTCCTCACTATTACCCGATGTGGAGTTTGCATACAACAATGCAGATCACACAAAGAAGGGGAAATCCCCTTCTTTGACAACTATGGGTATCACCCCGGATTCCACTCACATCTATCTATGACCTCTCCTAACCCAAACACCTCAGACTTGTGCAGAGGATTCATCATATCCAGGAGGAAACAAAGGGCCACTTGGAAAAAGCAAAAAAGTCAACTACAAACGACATGCAGACCCAACATCTTCATTCAGACTCCCCCTATCCAGTGGGACAAACAGTGTGGCTCTCAAAAGAGCACCTCTACACAAAAAGACTGTCACGTAACTTGGACTTCCAGTTCCTTGGCCCTTTTCAAATTTGTCGCCAAGTTATTCTGGTCATTGTTGAACTACACCTACCCCGATCTTTCAAGATCCACCTGTTATTCCACAAATCCCTCCTGAAACCCTATGCCAAGGATTAATTTCCACACAGGACCCAACCACCTCCCCCATCAGCGTGCATACAAGGCCACAAGAAATGTGTCATGCATGAGATCTTGGATTCTAAACACCAGCAGGATAAACTTTTATATTTGGTCGACTGGGAAGGCTATGACCCTGAGGAATATATATGGGAGCCAGTGGAAAACAGTCACACACTCGCTCTAATACAAGCTTTCCATGAGAACCAACCTCAGAAGCCTGGACCCACAGAGCCTGGAAGGCACCCGGAAGAGTGAGGTCAGGTCCCGTGAGTCTTGAACCCAGGTCAGAGGGGGTTTTGGGAGTCATCACACTCCAATCCTCCATCTAGAACCTCATAGACAGCAGCAGGGACCAGGCTCCATGAAGCCCAACTGGGGCACAAGTCCCACCCTAATGCTCTGATTGGACTACAGCCCTTATTTGAGACAGAAGAGGAAACAGGAAGCTGTCTATACAACTGGGCTTCACCCTGCCACAGACTGCTGGTCTGGTGATTACTTGTTCCTGCCTTCTAGTGCTGACCTCCTGGTATCCTCAACTCGGCCTGATCCTTGCTAACTGCCTCCTGATTCCTGCCTCCTGTTCCATCACCTGATCCTGACTTCCCAGGAAGTTTATGGGTATCTATAGACTGAGCCTGACTCTTGGTACTGCCTCCTGGTTCCTGTCCTCTGGTTCTGTCACCCGAATGTGATCTCCTGACCATATGGTATCATAACTTGACCTAACTCTTGGTAACTGCCTTCTGGTCCTGTCACCTGAACCTGACCTCCTGGTATCCTGACTCAGCATGACTTTCGATCCCTGACCTCTGGTTTGTCTCTCAAGCCTGATTTCCTGGCATTCCAACCCGGCCTGATTCCTAGTAATTGACTGCTAGCCCCTAGACCCTCAGCCTGTTCCCAATGCTAACCCCCAGACCAGGCTGCCCATGCCCCAGCTCTCACATTATCGAGCACATATATTGCCATGGTCTTCAGCCAGTAGTCAAGAAAGGTCTGTCTTCTGCTCTCACAAGTTTGATGTTACTGTGGAACACAACTATCAAGGGAATTCAATCTTCCCCAGAAAAATGCATTCCATTTGGTAGCTTGGCTCAGTGACACTAAGCGTTTTAAAGATGAAAAACAGTATCTTGAAATATATCTGATAATCTATGAACAGCCAGCGTAATGAGCAGAGCACCAGAGTGAGACGAAAGTCGCTGTGTTTTGAATATGCTGTGTTTATGCACTCATTTCCCAGTACAGCCAGTTTCAGTAATATAGCCTGGAAGTCAGCAGGCACAGATCATTTTAGTCAAGTCATTGCCCAAAAGCAAAGGGCATAAGAGTCCAGAAGCAACAGAACTGAGAAGAACGCTTCACTGTAATATTACTATTTAAGGGTGGAACACTTCCCCAGTACCATGAGAAGCTCTGAATCTTCAAAATGTTTTCTTTTCATCAACATCTGCCTTGCTTGACTTTAGATTCAATCAGATGCTTCATCCACTCGCTTATCTCAGGCAGCCACAGGGACAGTCAGTTACAGAACCATCAGCACTGAGGATGAGCACATTATGGAGCTGATAATATGTGAACCATGATATGTCATGATTTTCCCCAGTGGCTTCACTAGGAGAAGATCTGGGGATTATTTTTCCAGGAAGGATAGCATACATCATTATCACATTTGCAAAGAAACCCCTTCCAAAAAATTCAGACAAATTTAATTGAGAATCATCACTTTTACACTGAATGGATGTACTGACTCCCAATCAAAAGCTCAGATGGAACAGTAATTCTGCAGATATTACAATTACTGTATTATGTTTCAGATTCAAGAAACAAAGAAGATTTCACCAAGAGCTAATTATTTAGATGTTAAAAGTCCACATCAAGTCTTGTAGTAACGCAAAGTAAATATATTAACAAGCCATTTCAAATAAAAAGCAATGACCTAGGGACAGTTATTTAAAATACTTTGCTCTCATAAAGCAATCTACAAAACACACTGATAAAATTATCTCAAACTAAATGTGTGTGTGTGTGTCAAGGAAGAATTTTGCAGTTACTTCAAACATTATTAATACACACCCAGAATTAGACTCTTCATGTTAAATTATAATAGCCTGCATGCATTTATAATATTTGGAAATTGCTTCCATCAAAACAGTTAAGTAACTTGATTGTAAACTATACAGTTTTATTTCAGGAGAACAGGTTCCCTTTCCAGACAGATTTACATAAAAACATTTTACCTATACATTTTCACCACAGTGAAAGAAATACTTCGTTCATTACAGAAATGTCAGTTAGAATTTCAAGATTATGTTTTGCTAACTTCAGAAGTACAAGATTACCAGGGAACAATCTAGCCTACCATTAATGATCCAAAACTGCTTTTGAAGCACAGGTCAAAAATAATTATTTAGAAGACATTTTGTACAGACATTCTTATCTGCTGGATAAGTGTCATGTCTTAAGAGGTTGTCATTGTGTAGAGAAAAAGTGCTCTGTAGAAAAAAGTACTTACTTAATGTTCATGCAGCAAGAAAAAGCCTAAGGGTATGATTCAGGGTGCTATAAAGGACAGAAATACTGTACATGTAAGATCAAACTTATGACCTGCCACTTTGGCATGCTTCTCAGTGACAGTCAGTTCAAAAGCTTCCCTTTTAATTTTATGATCATGTTCACCAATGTGAGAATAAAGATGCAGTTTAGTCTAATTTATTTGATACTAAAGTCGTTGCACTACTATGCACAGCATAAGACATAGATTGTCCTGTGATTTTTTTTTAAATCGCTACAACAGTCTGCTGTATAGAAAAACAAAAACCCAAAATCCATGGAAAAGGGAAAAAAGGACAGTAGGAAAGTAATTAGCCTATTAATAATTAACCACATTATAAAAAAATTCAAAATATGACAAACTACCCTACTACACACTAGAACAAAAAATGTTTACATTTCATATATCTTTTGTGCATATATAGAGCAGGAACACTTCAGGTGGCTGGAATATTTATTTTGTTTATCACTGTATACAAGTTATTTGCAGATATTTCAGTACATATGCACAGAGAATGCGAGTGGATGATGTGCAAGCTTACCCATAGCGCTATGAAAATGTACCTAAGTCCTAATCTGTAACACCAACAGCTGCTCTAGCACGGGCTTTCTCCAGTATTATGGTTTTGTTTCAGTGTGGACATCTAGCAAGTTGAGGTTAAGAGAAGATCCAAAAATATTTTTTAGGTGATTTAAGCTATAACTAAGACCCAGGTTTCAAGAAGTGAAAGGCCATTGGAGTAAGCTGTAAAACCTACTGCCATCACCACCGACTACTGTATTTGATCAGAGCATGCTGTCTCTGTCCTTCATATATTTTAATTGTTTATGTCTGCAACTGAATTCATTTACATGTCCAGCTTCCCAACATTCAGATCTAATCAGATAGTTAGGGATCAAAATAAGTGCAACTGTGGGCACAAACAGTATCCACAACATTGAATTTGAGATCAAAGCCTGGCTAAAAGTCAGGACCAAAAGTTAAATCTTACTCTTGCATCCCATGCTTCTATTTTTTCCCCTCAAAGAATGACTATAGTTCAAGCATGGGATGAAACTTTTGTTGTTTTGGTTTTATCTCACTTCCATGTTTGAACAGTCAACTCCCAACAGTTTACAGTTAGAACTAGAGCTGGTCAGAAAACAAAAATTTCTCCCACAAGAACTTGCAAATGAAAAATCTTTGCTTGAAATTTTTATTCAAAATTATCTTTTTCTTAAGAAAAAAATCAAACCCATTCAAAATGAAAAAAAATATTTTCATTTTGACTTTAAAGGGAATTTTGAGTTTTTTTCCTTAATTTAAAAAACAATGAAAATAATATTAAGTTGTAACTTAATGAAAATTGTCATTCTGAGTAGACATGAAGTGTAGTTTCAGCTTTTATTCATTTTGAATGGTTGATTCCAAATTAAAGCTTTCTTTTAGACACTTTTTATTGGAAAAAATTAAATTTTATCAGGGTTAACTTTTCCTACCAAAAAGAGAAAAGATCGATTAGACTGTATTTTTCAGCAGGAAAACCTTCCACTCAAAAAATTTGAACCAGTTCTACTCACAACATTTAAGAAGTCTGTCCAATCTGGTCATGAGAAGGCACCAACTGTCAAGTTGTTTACAGCAACTGCATCACATGGTTTTTAATAAATGTAATGTTTCAATGATCAAGTAATTTTGCTATAGTGTTCCCTTCAATCCACTTTATTCCAGATTCTCTCTCTGACCTTTACAATTAATTTTTTCTCTTTTTGTCAAATTTTATATCATTAATAGGCCTAGAAGACAGCTAACAATTCTGCGTCTATTTGTAGCCCAGCCTGTGCTCCCTCCCCTGCATCCATGTTTTTTAATCAATTCTGCAAGTTATACCTTCTACTGTTTTTAGTTATCCCCACATGTGTATTACCCCTTGGCTTTGTTATACCTACAACATCTTCAGATATATGGCTAGGCTAAGGAAATCCATGAACATGAATGCTTTGGTTAAAAGTTACACTATATGTTAATCTTATTTAAATTTTATAAATATATTTTAAGATTAACAGTACATCTCATTTAGTTTCATGGAATCCACTCTAAAATTAGAATATTATAAAGTAAGTTAAAACATTTGATCATGTTTTCCCATTTAAAAACGTTGACAAGTACACTTTTTGTATTGGAAACAGTTAATAGTTCTAATATCAAGCAATTTACTTACTCTAAAATACTTGGGAATAAACGAATTAGCCACAGAACAAAATGTAAAAGTAGTTATCTTCTAATTGTAATTACAGCTCTGGCATTAAAACCTCATGCTAGCTGCTCTGATATAATTAAACTTTCTAAACATAATTACTCAGTTTCAGTGCTGATAAACAATGGAAATCAGAAGTCACGAACAGGACATTTATTTTTTTGATCAAGCATACATTTTAGCTTTTCAAACGTTGATTACATCGAGGGGGTCTTTCAATTAAAATACTAATGAGTATTTAAGCAGAGATTCTCAACCTTTCAAGTACCAGCGGTCATTCTGGAAACTCCACAAGAGCCCAGTAACTACACCCACTTTTCACACAAATATGTATCAGATCTGATCATAGATAAGGCTAAGCTTTTGTCACGGATATTTTTAGTTAAAGTAATGGACCAGTCATGGGCAATAAACAGGGCCGGCCTTACCATGAGGCGAACTGAGGCGTCCGCCTCAGGTGTCAAACTGTGGGGGAGCGCCACTGGGACCCACTGTGGTAGAAAATTGTGTCTGCTGCTGTTGCATATGCATGCACAGAGATGGTGGAGTGCTGTGCTGGAGGAAGGAGGGCACAAAAGACATGACTTAGGCAGGCAGGAGAAAAGGTGAGAGGGAATAACACACAGCAGCAGGAGCTGCAGGGAGAGAGAGGAGGAGGAGCCTCTTATGTACCTCTCCAGCACCCCCAGGAGCCTGGACTGATTAACACCAGCTTCTCAGGGAGCTTCCTGTTTCCTGCTGCTTCCCTGAACCCACTTGAAGAGAACAGGCAGTCAACTGACATACTAGTAGGAGCCAGTTAGGCACTTAAGACGCTGATATCTTCCCTCACTCAGGCCCTGCTACAAGCCTGCTTATTTGTCCCCTTCAATTGAGTGTTTAGAGCCACTGTAGCTGGCACGGAACAGTAGTCATGAGTGAAAGAAGAAAACACCCCTCTGGGGCAGCATTCAGAAAAAGAAAGAAAGCAAAGGAAGCTTTTCTATCTAAGCAGGAAGGAGCTCTCCTGAGATACATAGACACAATTGTTCACGGTGAGCCTTCCGGCCCCAGTGAGGATGTGAGTGGTGAGGAGATGCCTGATCTTCCAGTTAGTCAAAGTGCAGGTGACCTGGCAGGCACTGCAGCATCCATATCTCCATCTCAAATGGATGTAACCATGCACATTCCTGAAGAAAAGCGTAGATCAGAGAAGAATGTGGTGGAGGCGCAAGAAACAGCTGATGCTGAGGTTAGTTCCTTAAGTCTAGATGATCCAGGACTGTGGACCCACTTGAGCAGTAGCCTGAGGTACTTCCTTGTACTGCATGAGCCACAGCAAGTGAAAAACTTCATGTTCTCCAAAGACAAAGAAAACAGAAGTTTCCATCCAACACATTACTGGCGTGAAATCCACAATGGTGACAAAGTGGAGAGGCGATGGCTTATGTACTCAAAAACCCAGAATGCTGTAAACTGTTTTTGTTGCAAACTCTTCCAGTCTAATGTTCCAGCCACATTGGGTTCTACAGGAACAAAGGACTGGAAAAATCTGGCTAGAAATCTGGCATGCCACGAGAAGGCAGCAAATCACGAGAGAGCATTCCATAGGTGGAAAGAGCTTGAGACGAGACTAAGGTTAAAGGCCACCATAGATGATCAGCATCAAGAGAAGATTGCATCAGAGTCTCTTTACTGGCAAAATGTTCTGAAAAGGCTCGTTGCCATTGTGAGAATGCTTGCTACTCAAAACCTAGCACTGTGTTGCACTTCAGATACAGACTAACACGGCTACCACTCTGAAACCTGTCACCCAAGAAATGTACACACACCACTACCTTGGAAAAACAATTCAAAATGAGATCACACAGTTACTGGCAACAAAAGTCAAGCCGAAGATTGTGGCAGATCTGAAGGCAGCAAAATATTACTCTATTATTCTGGACTGCACACCTGACATCAGCCATACGGAAAAAATGACTTTAATGGTGCGTTTTGTAACAACAACAGAACCTAGTAAAAATGTCCCTGCAATGGTGACTGTCAGAGAGCATTTTCTAGAATTTATTGACATTGATGATACTACAGGAGCTGGTATGACAAATGTGCTTCTTAAAAAGCTGGAAGATACGGGAATTGCGATAGTTGACATGAGAGGGTAGGGCTACGATAATGGTGCCAGTATGAGAGGAAAGAACAGAGGAGTGCAGACACAGATCCGAGAGTTAAACCCTGGAGCTTTTTTTGTTACATGCAGTTCTCATTCATTGAACTTGGTGGTCAGTGATGCAGCATCAGCTTCTAGTGAGGTTGCTGGATTTTTTAATGTAATTCAAAGCATCTATGTATTTTTCTCTGCATCAACTCATCGATGGCAAATTTTGAAGCAACATCTGGGAACGTCCTCTCTGACACTAAAACCACTGAGTGCCACACGATGGGAAAGTCGAGTGGAGGTGATAAAGCCGATCAAACACCAAATTGTGAAGATAGATGATGCTATAGTTGCCATTATGGGGGATAATGCTATGACAGGAACTGTTCATGGGAGAACAGTGGCAGAGGGAAATGGAATCACCAGAAAAAAACATAACTTCATATTTCTGTGTGGCTTAGTGTTGTGGCATGACATACTGTTTGAAATAAATGTTGTAAGCAAGAGACTCCAAGGTGTTGACCTTGATATATCTGGAGCAATGGAACAACTGGACAAAGCAAAGTCATACCTACAGTCTTACCGGTCAGATGAGGAATTTCAAAACGTTCTGAAGAGTGCACAGAAGTTGGCAGAGGAACTTCACACTGAAGCTATTTTCCCACCCATTCAAGAATACAAATGTCACCAAAGAAGACGACATTTTGATTACAAGGCATGGGACAATCCCATAAGAGACCCCAAACAACAATTCAAAGTTGAATTCTTTAACCAGGTGCTAGATCGTGCAATACAGTCAGCTGAAGAACGTTTCATGCAGCTCAAGGAACACAGCAGTATATTTGGGATGTTGTATGATACTCCAAAACTCCGCACTATACCTGAAGAAGACCTACACCAGCAATGCAGGGCACTAGGGACAGTGTTGACACATGATGACATGCGCGATATTGATGCGAGTGATTTAGGTGATGAACTGAAAGTCCTTTCAAGATACATTTCAGCAGGATCAACTCCAAAGGCTGTTCTGGAATATATGTGCACAAATAAGATGACCACCCTCTTTCCAAATGCTTTTGTTGCTCTGCGCATACTTCCAACACTTCCTGTAAGTTACCAGTGGAGAATGCAGCTTCACCAAGCTGAAGTTAATAAAAACACATCTACGCTCCACAATGACACAGAAGAGGCTGGCTGGCCTTGCAACCATCTCAACAGAGCAGAGGTGGGCAAACTATGGCCCGCAGGACCATCTTACCCGGCCCCTGAGCTCCGGCCAGGGATGCTAGCCCCCGACCCCTCCCGTGCTGTCTCCCTCCTGCACAGCGGCCTGCCACTCCTGCCGGACATCACAGCAGCGTCGCTGGCTCCGGCATGGTAAGGGGGCGGGGGGCAGGGAGTGTCAGGGGGCAGTCAAGGGACAGGGGTGGTTGGATGGGGCTGAGATTCTGGGGGGGCGGTCAGGGAATGGGGAGCAGGGGAGGTTGGATAGGGGGTGAGGTCCCAGGGCGCTGTTAGGGGGCAGGGGTGTGGATAGGGGTTGGGACAGTCAGGGGACAGGGAGAAGGGGCAGTTGGATAGGGGGTGGGGTCCCAGGAGGGGGTGGTCAGGGGACAAGGAGCAGGGGTGGGGTTGGATGGGTCAGGGTTCTGAGGGGGGCAGTCAGGGGACGGGAAGTGGGAGGGGGCGGAGAGGGGGTAGGGGCCAAGCTGTTTGGGGAGACACAGCCTTCCCTACCCAGCCCTCCATACCGTTTCACAACCCCGATGTGGCCCTCAGGCCAAAAAGTTTGCCCACCCCTGCAATAGAACATGAGCTGGCCCAGACTGTGGACCTTCAGGAAGCAGTTCAAATCTTTGCAACCAAGAAGGCACGGAAAGCACCACTTTGATTATTCAAATAGATAAAAATGCCAGTGTTTACTATGCAGACAAGAAAAGTTACATTTGCTGTTCAGATGTCTGAAAGTTAAGTGTTACTTAACATTTTTGAACAAGGCATTTTAAGTGGTTAGTTCTCCTTTATTGGGGTTGGTAGCAGAGCAGTACCATGAGAGGAGTAGAACAGAAAGGTGACAGAATTGACACCTTTCAAAGTTTTGGGCCAAATGAGAGGACATGGGGGTGTCATTTGAGCTCCCCGCCTCAGGTGCCAAAATGCTGTGGCCCGGCCCTGGCAATAAACAAAAAATTCATGGAATCCCATGACCTGTCCTTGACTTGCACTAAAAATATCCTTGACAAATGGGGAGATGGGCTCAGCAGCCACTGCTACTGGGGCTCCCAGGTCCCTCACCACTGCGGTCAGTGGGAGCTCCAGGGTCGCCCGCTGCAGTGGGGAGTGGAAGCTACAGAGTCCTCCTGCCTATAGGGTTGGGCAGCTGCGGGGTGGTCCCCACCCTGGCTAGGCAGCTGCAGGGTCCACCGACCACCCGCCACGGCTGGCTGCGAGCTCCAACCCGGGGCAGAAAATGTCACAGAGGTCAATGGAAGTCACGGATTCGTAGCCTTAATCATAGATAAGCACACAGTCACAATTCTTTACCATAAACATGGAATATCAAAATATACTCAGAGTTGTGTGGAAGGAATATTAAGAGAAACACTGGTATTACTTGTGTCAATACGAACATTCGTGCTACTTCTCTTAAAGCAGAGTGACTTTATCTTTAAAGTTATCATGTTATATGGAAATCAGATTTGAGTCTGTTCAGATTCATAATTAAAAATTCCACTCACATATAATTACTTCCAAAATGGCTTGCAAAAATAGTACCCCTCTTATGCAATTCTGGGTCTTTGTCATTTGGCAAGCATTTGTGTAAATATAATAAAAACTTTATTTAGAATATGTTGTCAGTCAAATTTAAGTTTAACTTTGGCTTCAGATAAAAAATAAGTCTGTAAACAATTGGAATGCCTTTTTGTCTGTGATAATCTCAGATTATTTCTTCATATTTGGTAAGAACCAACAGTATGCTCAGTGAGATACAAGAAACAAAATTAAGACAGACCTGCCCTGAAGAATTTATAGTCCAATAGACAGAAAAAGACAACAGGATGCACTAGGAGGCTCTGAATAAGGAATAAGAGTAGAGTTTTCCATCCCTTGAATGTTTGATATAATTCACTTCTTGTAGCTATTGAGGAAGAAATGTCTTTAGATTGGACTTGAAGGGAGAGGGGAGGAAAGTGTTGTGGGAATGATCCTAAATCCATTGAAAGCAATGGAAACACTTCCAGAAATGCCCTGAGAGCAGACAAGAAATTTAAACTTAAAGTAAAAAGAAAAAAGAAAAGGAGTACTTGTGGCACCTTAGAGACTAACCAGTTTATTTGAGCATGAGCTTTCGTGAGCTACAGCTCACTTCATCGGATGCATAGCATATCGTGGAAACTGCAGAAGACATTATATACACACAGAGACCATGAAACAGAACTTCCTCCCACCCCACTGTCCTGCTGCTAACAGCTTATCTTTAGATCTTTAGATAAGCTTTATCTTTAGATAAGCTGTTAGCTTTAGATAAGCTTTAGATAAAGCTGTATCTTTAGATAAGCTGTTAGCAGCAGGACAGTGGGGTGGGAGGAAGTTCTGTTTCATGGTCTCTGTGTGTATATAATGTCTTCTGCAGTTTCCACGATATGCTATGCATCCGATGAAGTGAGCTGTAGCTCACGAAAGCTCATGCTCAAATAAACTGGTTAGTCTCTAAGGTGCCACAAGTACTCCTTTTCTTTTTTCTTTTTACGAATACAGACTAACACGGCTGTTACTCTGAAACTTAAAGTAGTGGACACTGGAGAACCTGTGGAGTCATTCAAAGAGACAAGGCGACACAATAAGATTGACTGGTGAGGAAAATAATTTTAGCAGTCACCCATGTAATTAATTTAGAACGTCATTAATAAATATCAAAACTGAACAAACCTTGAACTTCTTAATCCATTCATCATAGGGATAAATGACATTCATATTTCTAGATAATTTTCTGGCAAGATGGAAAGTAGAAATTTATTACAATGAAGCTTCAGTTTTTATAAAAGCTCACCCATTTTTTTTTAAAAAGAAAAAAAAGTTACCTAGATAATATTTGAAGATAAAAAACCCTAAAAATATTAAGATTCCAAAGTGAAGCAACTCAGAAATACTTGGAAATACCGAATTTAGGTAGCCCATGCAAAACTTAATTCTGTCTCCTTGTGTTTATGTAATAGTCAGAGACAAACACTAAATTAGGATGCAACTAAGGTTGCAAGTACATATCAATAATTTGGGGTAAAATGCATTGCAAGGATGTTGCAATTATAAACCTTAAATTTTGTCCAATAGTGACACCATAAAAGAACTGCGAGTATAATTAAGGTGTTTTAGTGTTCGCGGTGCCAGATTAGATTACATGGCTTTTAAAACTATTGGATTTTGTTTTCCTCATGGTGCCGCTAAAAGGAAGGGGTAATTTTTTTGGGGGTGCCCTAACTGTGAATTGCCATTCCTTAACATGTTTTGATTTCTTTAAATTGAATCTTAAATCTGAATTTCCTGGATTTATAATACAGTAACTCCTTGCTTAACGCTGTAGTTATGTTCCTGAAAAATGCAACTTTAAGCGAAACGATGTGAAACAAATCCAATTTCCCCATAAGAATTAATGTAAATAGAGGGGGTTAGGTTCCAGGGAAATTTTTTTCACCAGACAAAAGACTATATTTTTATATATACACATACATATACGCGCACACACACACACACACACAGAGTATAAGTTTTAAACAAACAATTTAATACTGTACACAGCAATGATGATTGTGAAGCTTGGTTGAGGTGATGAAGTCAGAGTGTGGAAGAGGATGGGATATTTCCCAGGGAATGCCTTCCTGCTAAATGATGAACGAGCACTTGGCTGAGCCCTCAAGGGTTAACACATTGTTGCTAATGTAGCCTCACACTCTACAAGGCAGCATGAATGGAGGGAGGGGAGACAGCATGGCAGAGAGACACAGAGACACACACCCTGCATCTGAGAGAGAGCACTGCCCCTTTAAGAACGCTGACCCCACTCTAAGTACACTGCCTTTTCAAGTAGATCCGCAAGTTGTGACAGCAGCTGCTGCCAGCAAGTTCCCTCGGTCCTGAGCCCTGTTGTGTCCCTGCCCCTGCTCTGTGGAGATAAGGTACGGGAGCAGGGGGACACTCTGACATTAGCACCTGTATTCTTTCCCCCCCCCCACCCCAAAACAAGAAGGAGGCTCCCGGGAGCAGCTCCAAGGCAGAGGGCAGGAGCAGCACATGGCAGTGGGGGGAGGGACAGCTGAACTGCCCAGCAATTGATAGTCTGCTGGGTGGCTGCTGCACAGGGAACTTAGGGGAGCGGGGAGCTGATGCGGGGCTGCCGGTCCACCCTGGTTGCAAGTCCCCACCAGCTAGTTCCAATGAGCTGCTCTTTCTGCAAGCAGCAGACAAAGAAGGCGGCTGCCAAACAACATTATAAGGGAGCATTGTGCAACTTTAAACGAGCATGTTCTCTAATTGATCAGCAACGTAATAACGAAACAACATTAACTGGGATTTTAAGTGATGAGTTACTGTACTTGCTTTTGTGATAATTACAAAAATCAATGAAATGCATTTTACCCTAAATTACTGTTACATACTTACAATCTTAAATTGATGTGAAACCAGATTTTTGTCTGGGAGTTTCCTTTTTTTTAATGGCTTTTTTTTTATTTCAAATGTCATACACGAACCCTAAACAAAAAACTCAAAATGAATACAAGTATCATATGCTAACAATGTTTTGAAGTAGGGTTGTCAAACGATTAAAAAAATTAATCATGATTAATCGCACTGTTAAACAATAATAGAATACCGTTTATGTAACTATTTTGGGATGTTTTCTACATTTTCATATATACTGATTTCAATTACAAAACAGAATACAAAGTGTGCAATGCTCACTTTACATTTATTTTTTATTACAAGTATTTGCCCTGTAAAAAAAACAAAAGAAATAGTATTTTTCAATTCACCTAATACAAGTACTGTAGTGAAATATCTTTATCGTGAAAGTTGAACTTACAAATGTAGAATTATGTAACAAAAAAAAACTGCGTTCAAAAATAAAATAATGTAAAATTTTAGAGCCTACAAGTCCATTCAGTCCTACTTCTTGTTCAGCCAATCACTCAGACAAACAAGTTTGTTTACATTTGCAGGAGATAATGCTGGCCGCTTCTTATTTACAATGTCACCTGAAAGTGAGAATAGGTGTATTCATGGTACTGTTGTAACTGGCATAGCAAGATATTTATGTGCCAGATGCGCTAAAGATTCGTATGTCCCTTCATGCTTCAACCACCATTCCAGAGGACATGTGTCCATGCTGATGATAGGTTCTGCTCAATAACGATCCAAAGCAGTGCAGACCATCGCATGTTCATTCTCATCATCTTAGTCAGATGCCACCATCAGAAGGCTGATACTCTTTTTCGGTGGTTCGGATTCTGTAGTTTCCTCATCGGAATGTTGCTCTTTTAAGACTTCTGAAAGCATGCTCCACACCTCGTCCCTCTCAGATTTTGGAAGGCATTTCAGATCCTTAAACCTTGGGTCGAGTGATGTAGCTATCTTTAGAAATCTAACATTGTTACCTTCTTTGCGTTTTGTCAAATCTGCAGTGAAAGTGTTCTTAAAAAGAAAAACATGTGCTGGGTCATCATCCGAGACTGCTATAACATGAAATATATGGCAGAATGCAGGTAAAACACAGAGCAGGGGACATACAATTCTACCCTAAGGAGTTCAGTCACAAATCTAATCAATGCATTTTTTTTAACGAGCGTTATCAGCATGGAAGCATGTCCTCTAGAATGGTGGCCGAAGCACGAAGGGGCATACGAATGTTTAGCATATCTGGCATGTAAATATCTTGCAATGCTGGCTACAAAAGTGCCATACAAATGCCTGTTCTTACTTTCAGGTGACATTGTAAATAAGAAGAGGGAGGCATTATCTCCTGTAAATGTAAACAAACTTGTTTATCTTAGCGATTGCCTGAACAAGAAGTAGGACTGGGTGGACTTGTAGGCTCTGAAGTTTTAAATTGTTTTGTTTCTGAGTGCAGTTATGTAACAAATATAATAAATCTACATTTGTAAATTGCACTTTCATGACAAAGATTGCACTACAGTACTTGTATGAGGTGAACTGAAAAATACTATTTATTTTGTTTATCATTTTTACAGTGCAAATATTCATAATCAAAAATAATATACTTTGATTTCAATTACAACACGGAATACAATATATATGAAAATGTAGGAAAACATCCAAAATATTTAATAAATTTCAATGGGTATTCTGTTGTTTAACAGTGTGATTAAAACTGCGATTAATCGCGATTAAATATTTGAGTTAATTGCATGAGTTAACTGCGATTAATCGACAGCCCTACTTTGAAGATATAAACTCTCGGTGTTTTTTGTTTTTTTTACTTTAGCTTTTACAGTCATAATCACTAGTATGCTATGGCTGCTTTGCCCCTTTATCCAGTTAAGCTAGATTTACAGCTATTTTGCAACACAAAGCAGTAAAGTCCTTTCCTCCTGATTCCTCCTGCCTTTTGCACCTCACTAAATTCCCCCTCTTTCCTGTCCTCTACATTCCCATGCACCTACAGCCCCTTCTCCCTCCTGCATCCCCCAGCATGCACGCAAATGCATACACACCAGCTTTTTCTTCCCTCCTGCCCCCATCAAGAGAAGACCCAGTGTAACAGATTTTGAGAAGAAATATTTAGATTTATTGTCTCTGCCATTTTTTTTACAATGAGAGTTTATCTATTGCATAATAATATCATCTCCTTCAGAGAAGCTCACAAGCAAATTTTCCTCTTCCAAACTGGACACCATCTCCCACTGACCTCAGTGGTACTGAGGTCATAATTTGATGCCCTCTTTCAAAAAAGCCTGTACTTCCAATTGTTCCCAATAAAAATGAAGTCCAGGAAGACGCTGGCCCCCTATTCTGTCAGGAAACAGAGAGGACACTCAATCCCAGTGAGAACTAGGCGGGATGGATTCCCTGTTCGGAATGGCCTATGGTTTCAGTCCCAGTGAGAACAGTATGCGCTATTTTGAAAGAGAGCAGGCCTGCAAGAAATTCTCTGTGGAATAATATTATTCTTTAGTCCCTGCTGGAGAAACTTTCATTCATGAAAAACAATTGGGAACATGACCATTAATCTTACATTTTAAAATAGTTCAAATTTAGGCTAGGTACATATTTCAGTGATTAAACTATATGACAAGTTTGACACCTCAATGTTATCCTGTTAAAACCAGAGAAAAGAAAAGAAAGTCTGGCAGCAGACACTAAATTTCTTATAAGACTCATTTTTATTTAATTTGAAATCCTAAACTAGTTAATGAATGTACTTGTAAATTCTCAGAAAAAAACATTCTGCACTCAAAGAGTAGTGCTGTAATTTTGGGGCGGATATACTGTACAGGTTTGAATCCTTGCTTTCAATGCAAAACAACTCAACTTTAACTATGGAGCCACAACCAGATACTTCATACACTAGTCTTTTACTACATAATCACATACTGTTTTTCCCACAGTTCAAGAGCAATAGGTTTACTACTCATTTTTCTTTCATTAATAAAACCAAAACTTAATCTGCATTGGAAAGCATTTGGACCACAGAGCACGCATCATTTATATCTGTTTCTCAAGCTTAATAACTAAAAAAAACCAATTAAAAGCTTATTTTGGATTAGACCAATATTATACAGGACGTTTGAATACACATATGCCAATACATAAAGACCTTGAAGTTATTTAAATACCATGTACCATTTCAGCATTCAAATAAGACAAGACAGTTGATTTCTAGGGATTATTACATACCTCTCACCTTTCACTATGCTGTTTCATACCACCACATAGAGTATGAAATAATGAAAATGCACTGCTTCTCCCATATCATTACTGAAAATAGCAATGGTTATATGAACTGCTTTGGACACACATAGCCAACAGTGCTCCCCCTGCATCCCCCACGTTAAATGTCTAAACAGCTAATTCACGAACATAACTAGAACAAACTAAACCTATGTGCCTACCAATGTGCCTTTTGGATTCCACATCTAAAAGATCTTTCAGAAGCAGCTGGAGCATGCAAGATTCAAAAGGTTTACCAAGTGCAACTAGGTTTACATAATACAAGCACCTTGTTTTGATATGAATACAGAACCAGTGTAAACATCTGAACGTGTCATTTAAGCCAGAAAACCAGATTGGTCTCTGAATATCTCTCAGTGATCTGTGTTTAGGTAGCCTTCACAAAGTACATACATGAAATAAAATTAAATTGTAAATTAAAAGAAAATTGGTCTGAACAGTTCATTTCTTTCCTTAAACTCCTTTTGCCAATCCTCCAGATTTTCCATATTTTGGATGACATGTGGACAGCTGGAATCTTTTCATGTACGCGGGTCTCCTCAAGTACCACCCTTTTCATACCAACTCTTTCTTTAAAGCTGTATAACACCAACTTGCACAAACTACTAATGACTAGAAGAAAAAGGATTTTTAAAAAATATTTCTCCAAATGTACTAAAAAGCTGTATTTAAAGTAGAATTCGGCTTAATTATCAATGCCACAATATGCCCCTTAAACTCAATAAAATGTAGGCTTTTTCACTTTTCTATTAAGGACTAAGTGCTCAGAACTGATCATTGTTACATGTGAACTCCCTGTCTGTTGAGAATCAAGTGTGCTGGAACTCTCTCCAATTTGGACAGATTATCTGGATTCCTAAAAAAATAAAAAAAAATTAAAAAAAGCATCCCTTTCTTGCATCTAATCCTTCTTTGCATTGCTCTGTTTTGTACACATGAGTAAATATTCTAATTTAATGAAGTTTGTTGATTTGATGACTCAGAGTGCAATTAAAATCCAAGTAAAAACAGTTCAATAAATTTCTTTATTGTACTCAAAGGACTCTAGTCTCTTCTCAGTACTCGGAGGCTCATTACAACATATCTTGAAACATCAATTACTGGATTTGCATGCAAAAACAAGTAGACAGTTTCTACAATACATAAGGAAAGGCATATCTGTTTGTGAGGACAATGAAACCTTAAACAGAGTAACACCAGCCTATTTGCATGTTTAAGCACCAACATATTTCTTCTTAGGTATTAAAATACATAACATTTTTCAATCCTGGAAAAATTAGGTATACAGACATAGTAAATAGTGAGGGTTCATTCTCTTCCTAACCTCATTTCAGTGCCCACTGTGTGATTTTTACTTTGGTTGGAGAACCATCAGAATAATCCAAGCTATGGTTTGCCACACCAGTCTGCTGCCCATCAATGTCATATAACCATAAAATCTTTACATGGGACAAAAATTCTAGCCATTGTGTCTGGCACAACTAGACTCTCAGAACTGTGGCACAGTCAGAAGCATTGCTCAACTTAATAACTGTATTCCAATATATGGATGCAATCACATTTGCAAAGCTGGATGCTTTGGTGGTTGAGGCCTACTCCTAGGGGCCAGTCCTCATAACACTGAACCAGAAACAGCAATACAGTTGTTCATATGAAAGTGAAGGGCAGCGTACGAAAAAAATCGAAGATGTCATTCAAGCTTCATCTGTTCCAATACACAGTATTCTTCAAAGGAGTGACTGTAATCGCATTAAATATGAATATACTTGATGGCCAAAGTATATTTACTAAGTGCCACAGAGAAATATCGAGAGACATTGCTGTAGACTTATGCTGAGTCTTATAGAATGAACATGTGACAGTTGAACATCTGAATGATCACATTCTTTTAATGTTTTTGTTGGTTTGGTATGGGCTAGATGAATTTTTACTCTAATCTCCAATGCAAATTTTCTGCCTTACACCTCCCCAAAGTGTTCCTAGGATGATTCTATGTAAACTTTTCATTCTAAAGATGGTGTTTCATTCTAAAGGTGGTGTTACTGGAAATACTGAGCCATCTTCCCGTAATGATTCCATTTGTTCATTATTATTAACCTTTGTAAGGCCAAAGAACCAACATTCAGCATAATTGTGGTTTTTACATTGCTAAGATTATTTTGTTGAGTTCGTCATCTGGTATATGTTCAAAGGAAGAACTTGTTTTATGATTGAAGAGGGTTTAGTTAACCAAGTTTTTGAGAAGGATTAGACCCCACCCCACCATGGTAAGACTGCATTCTCTATAGGTTGCTTTGGTAAATAACAATTTACCACATATATTTTGTGCCAAATACAGTCTTCTAAGGGTAGAAATGTCATCAAAAGTTTATAAACTAATTAAGCAGCTAAAGGGACTCTGTTATCTTTAAATGACGCTGAGGATGGTTTGTGGCCAAGGCTACTGTTCCCTGCTTGGACTAAGAAAAGCAGCCAAGACTGGGACAAGGGATGAAGAGAACACAAAGGAGAAAGAACTGGGAGAATTGTAAGGGAAATAGTGATATGTAGGGGGAAGGTTATGTAGGGGCTTGAAGGTGAGGACAAGGAAGCTAAATATCTGCTGCAAAGGTTCAATATCAAAGAGGTTAATAAAAATTGACATTTCAAAAAATTCTTTTACTGGCAGCCATTATATTGCAGAAAATTCATACATTTATAACACCAGCAATAGGGGAACATAATGTCTGAGATAAGAAAGCTATTTCTGTCCTACTTCTAATACTAGCTGGATATGGAGAAGAACATTTACATGTCTTGCTTAAATGTTAATGTTCTTCTAACACAGGTTACTGTAATCTTATTGCTAAGAAACAAAGATTCAACATCACAGTTACAATGAAGCCCTTATGAAGTTCTGTGCCAGTATTCTAAGATTTTATCATTTCATTGGTGTACTTGGTAACTTCTAAAATGTGGAAGAATGCAAAGCTAACACTGGGGTAAAAAAGTCATACAATGAGTTACTTCAAAAACTTCCCATTTCAGTGGTTGTCTAGATTCTGAAAGTATTAAGAAAAATCTATTTTGGCAAAGACTAAGCCTGCTTTTGGAAGAAAAAGATCAAAATCCAATGGTATGCATATGGCCTTAACTATACTCTTGTGAGGGGTGCTACTGCAGTTTGAGAAAATTGAAGTTTGATAAATTGATTCATATTTTGATAGTTAAGCAAACTAAAACTCATTTAATGGTGTTCTGAACTGGCCTTAAGATATAAGAAATATTACAGTAGAAAATTGAAGTCCAAACGGCAATTTCCTGCTCATGGAAAGCAATTCTGGTTTGGAAATTTCTGTGATAAGATCTTACTTGATTTGATCTGTGTGAAACATGACTTGAAACTTCATTTAGAGGACTACAATATAGAGCAATTGATTTGATATCCCAGTGCTCCTTCTAGCAGCTGAGGAGTTTTTCTTTCAGAATGTGAAAAACTACACTTGAACAATTATCCTTCTAAATTTGCAAGATTTTCACAAAATTTGTTAACCTAATTTGTTCTGGTGATAGCACATCACCATAAACTTAAGGAAAAGATAGGACAAATAGCTCTCAGGACATAGACAGTTTTGCTATATTTCTAACAGAAGCAAATCCTGGAGGCAATGGCCTGCTACTAAGTAAATCATGGAATGCCTTAAACATTGCACAAGAGTGGAGGTTTAGCACCAAAAGAGAGAAAGAAAAATTATCTTAGAAGGTAGCTGAGCTGTAAGCCATTAGGGCTTCGTAGACCCCCAAGATTTTTACCAGAATCTGAATATATTTCAAGATTTTGCTGAAGCCAATGCTGGGCACAAGATGTTCCTGATGACTTTCTTAACACATCAGCTAGTGAAAAATGTTGCTTCTCAGCTTAAGTTTCTGGATGGTCTACGTCAGAGTTCCCTCCCCACTCTGAACTCTGGGGTACAGATGTGGGGACCCGCATTAAAGATCCCCAAAGCTTATTTCTACCAGCTTAGGTTAAAACTTCCCCAAGACACAAATCCTTTCTTTGTCCTTGGACGGTATTGCTGCCACCACCAAGTGATTTAGACAAACATCCAGGGAAAAGGGCCACTTGGAGTCCCTGTTTCCCCAAAATATTCCCCCAAGACCCTTCACCCCCTTTCCTGGGGAGGCTTGAGAATAATATACTAACCAATTGCCTTTAATAAAAGTACAGACCAGACCCTTTATTTTTAGGACACTAAAATCAATCAGGTTCTTAAAAGAAGAACTTTATTATAGAGAACAAGGTAAAAGAAGCACCTCTGTAAAATCAGGATGGAAGGTAATTTTACAGGGTAATAAAAAGATTTAAAAACACAGAGGATTCCCCTCTAGGCTCAACTTCAAAGTTCCAAAAACAGGAATAAATCTCCCTCTTGTCATAGTGAAAATTCACAAGCTAAAACAAAAGATAATCTAACACATTTCCTTGCTTTACTTACAATTTTTGTAATCTTAGATGCTTATTTCAGGTAGGGTTTTAGGAGAGGTTTTTTCCTGCCTGGTCCCTCTCTCTGTCTCGAGAGTGCCCAAATAAAACCTCCCCCCGGCACAGATTTGAAAGTATCTTCTTTTTTTATTGTCCTTTTGGTCAGGTGCCAACCGGGTTATTTGAGCTTCTTAACCCCTTACAGGTAAAGGAGGGATTTTATGCTACCCTTAGCTGTATGTTTATAACAGCCTACATAGCTACTTCTAAGAAGAAAGTCCAGTGCAGTGCAGTAGTTTAAACTAGAGGGAACAGATGTGGATGAACAAGGTGAAGTCTTGTGAGAAGGGCTGGCCAAAATATGCCACCTAAGAGTTTTCAAAGGTTACATGTATATTTCTTTAAACTAAACAACAAGTAGTGCCCATTCAAGGGCTCTAGGTATCCCAACACATAGAACAATAAGACTACCTACCAGTATAATAATAATCATATGTTAAAAAGAAATAACTCAGTCAAAGCATCAGAAAAGCCCTCCCTGGAACACAACCCCAACCTACTTTGAAATGCCTGTCAAAGAAATGGACTGCCAGCATGAGTGAAAGATATCAAGTTCAGATTTAGGACCAAGGATCTGTTTTTCTTTAGATTTGGTATATCTGTTCTAACAGTCCACCCAAACATTCCTGAGGTTTTTAACTGTAGATAATTTTACTTAATTGCTAACATATTTTTATAATAGGTGTTTCTATACATTAATGTGTGTCTTCACTTTTACTGATCTAGCTAGTTTACATAAAAACAAGTGTTTGACTCTTACTACATTAAAGACAATGCATCAGAACATAAACTGGTATGAGTAAAATATTAGGATTTTCACGCAATGGTTCCTCAGATGATCACTTTTTCCTCTATTATATATTTCAAGTTCCCCCTACAGATAGAGCACACTTATTTTTTACAGTATAAAACATCTGACATTTCAGGTTTCCCTCTACAATAAGGCCATGGGAACAAAGGTGAGTAAGCACTCCTTCTTTATAGGACAGAACATTATCTGCATGACTTCTCCAGTAGTCACATACAACAGAAGTGAGCAGTCAGCTTTTGTCTGCTGCTTGATAATGTGTAGAACTGTTTCCAGAACAATCAGGATGAAGATAAGGAGTATTTTACACTAAGATACAGAAACTAACATTTCTGCTCCATCAGAATTAAAACAAAAACTAACAAATTACATATAAACACGGATTTCAAGTCAAGTACAGGTCTCCAAATATTTAAATACTATAAGTTTAGCATAAGTACAAGCAAGGCTAACTTAAACCTTACCCTGATTCCAGACTTTGTGATTATAAAATCATTCTCTCTGAACAATGACTGCCAAAATATCATAAATCTCTCACATAACTGGAGAATGAATCTACCAGTTTTACTGAATAAACTCAGATTATTGAAGAAAATAAGCACATAATTATTCAAACAGAAAAACTGAGCCAACATCTTAGTACAGTATAAATTACAGTTATCCAAATTCCCTTTATCTGAAAATCCTGGTTATCCGAATCCACAGTGAGTCCCCTGGTACATCAATGTTAGTTAATAGCACTTCCTTTTATCGAACAACCAGTTATCCAAAACACTGGGATGTCCCCCAGGCCATTCAGATAAATGGGAGTATACTGTATATATACCCAATAGATTCTTAGGTCTGATCATCTTGAACACTTAATCAAAACTTTAATTACAGAGGGGGATAATAGCACTGCCTATTATTAAGAGTGTCTATCACTTCCCATTATACAAGTCTTTTTTTCCAGTTGCTTATAAACTTCACAAAACTTTATCAGTTTGAGCTGACATTTTCCATGCCCAGTATCTGCCACAAACTGTACTTTTTGGAAAAAAGATTTGTTTGTTTTTTTGAAACAGGGCGGAAACAGTTACTTAATTACCTACAGTAACTGTTGTTCTTTGAGATGTGTTGTGTACATATATAGTCCACTGTAGGTGTATATGCACCCAATGCACTCAGGTGTCAGAGACTTATGCTCATGCTCTCTGTATGCGTTGAGCCAAAGCCATAAAAGTGGTTGTTATCACATCCTTCTCGCCACTTGTAAAATTACTGACTGAAGCAGAGGGGAAGGTGAGAGGACAATGGAATGTGCATGTGCACAACACATCTCAAAGAACAAGTTACTGTAGGTAAGTAACCATTTTTTGCTCCTTTAAGACACTGTACACACATACATTCCACCGCTGGTGATTCTGTAGCAGTTCCCTCTCAGGTGGTGGGACGTTAGATTATCTGAACAGAGACTGCAATACCAACTTCCCCAAGTTGGCATTGTCCCAAGAGACCTAAATGATGGTACAATGCCTGGAGAAGCATGTACAGATGGCCACATTGCTGCTTTGCAGGCATCTGTTATGGGAACATTGCTCAGAAAGGCTGAGGAAGTGGACAGAGCCCTGGTGGAGTGAGCCTTTATTTTCAGTGGAGGAGAGACTTTTGCAAGATCATAATAAATGTTAATACAGACAGAGAACCAGTGTGAGAGACGCTGAACCGTCACTGTGTGAGAATCATTTGACTCTCTCAGATTAGGCTACAAAGAGCCTGGGAGAGTCTCTGAACAACTTAAGGTGAACAGGATAGAACGCCAATATTCTGCAGACATCCAAAGTGAGAAGGCTTTCTTCAGCTTTGGAGAATGAGATTTCGGAAAAAATACTAGAAGCTAAATAGATTGATTCAGGTGAAAAGCTGGTAAAATCATAGATTCATGGGAATGGAAGGGAGTATGGAAAAGCTAACATTGTTTCTGCAAGTTTCTTACTGCCTGTCTATGTAAGTTACTTGTTAGAAGTTGCTTTTGCTGATAAATAGAAATTATGATATTTTGCTGTTGCTAGGGCAATTGTTTTAGCCCATTAGGGATTATTTTGAGAAATTAGTTAGTGTGTATTTTGGAGGCGCAGGGAGTCATGTTCTACTGCTGATTAAGCATTTCTACCCTGAGAGTATATCCCACCAACAAGTCATAAAGATAAGCAGACTTTGAGATGTTTTAACAAACTTTGAAAAACACAATCACAGTAGTGGAGTACCATGCTGGAACTCGCCACTCCCCATGGATGGTCAAGGAGTCCCATGATAGCCTAAGGCAGATAGCAAGGACTGCCCCCCACCACTTTCAAGATAGGTGTTTGGGGTGGGGAGGGCATTCCCGTACCTTGAGACTTATGACTAAACCACTGGGTGTTGTCTGGAAGGACTTGCACCTTCCTGGCTCCTAATGGTAGATATAAATGACTCACAGGCCCAATGAATAACACAGAGCTCCCGCACATTTACGTGCAGAGAGACCTCCTGGGGTGACCACAGTGCTTGCACACAAAGTTGAGCAAGGTAGGCCCCGAAGCCTTTGGTAGATGCATCCGTAACCAGAGAGTCATAGTTGGTTCTGGAAGGGCTAAGTCCAGGGACTGAAGCATTCATGCAGGTATGCAAACCAGCATGTCCAGAAGATGCCTGGATGGACGATATACTGAATGGAGCCAGGCCTGAAGACAGCAAAGGTGACGTCTGGCATGCGGAGTTACGTATGTGCATGAGGCCAGGTGGCCCAGTTGTTGTAGGCAGGAAGGCACTGTTATCAAGCTTTCGGACAGATTAACTAAGGACTGAAACCTGTCCAAAGGATGATAGGACATCACAATTACTGTGTCGAGGTCTGCTCCTATGAATATTATATGTTGCATCAACTGTAACTTTGTTTTGCCTAACTTCAGTTTCAGGGCCAGATGAAAGAACAGCTGTCTGATTACGAGGATGATGATGTGGATTTGGATGCTTGAGGCTCTGCGCAACAGCCAATCGTCAAGGCAAGGGAAAATTTGGACACCTAGGTGGCACAGGTGGTCCACTACCACCACCATGTGTTTTATTAAGACCCTTGGAGCTGACAACAGGCCGAAGGGGAGCACCGTAAATTGGTAGAGGGTATCTCCTGCTATGAAGTGAAGGTACTTCCTGTGGCATGGAAGTACGGCCACACGGATCTATGAGTTCTACAAATCAAGGGCAGCATACCAATCTCCAGGAAAGAGATAATGGAAGCAATGGTAACTATTTTGAACTTGATTTTTTTGATAAAGCGGTACAACTTGGTCAAAAATGGGACAAACTATCTGACTTTTGGGGGATTAGGAAGTAACAGGAATAGAATCCTTTCCCTCTGTGATGACAAGCCACTTCTTCTATTGCTCCCAATTCCAGAAGAGACTTTACTTATGGTTCCCTGAAAAAAGATGGGGAAGGTGGGCTGGAGAAAGGGAGGGAGGTGAACTTGATAACATATCCCTCTTTTATAGTGCTGAGCATCCCTTATTCAATGTTGTCATTCCAAGCGCTATAAAAGAGCAATAGGTGTCTTCCAAAAGGTGGGACAGGTACAGTGTCCTCAAAGAGGCAGTCAAAATACCTGTTTAGAAGTTGTTGAGACCTGGTGACAATCAAGATTGTAGTTTGTGTCAGAACAGTCTTGTTCAAAAAATGGAGCTATCGCCTCATCTTCTTCAGACAGAGTATCAGGTATCACAGTCAGATACAGATCTATCTGGTGAAACCCAATCAGAGGATTCTGCATCAGATCATAGAATCATAAAAATGTAGGACTGGAAGGGACCTCAATAGGTCATCTAGTTCAGTCCCTTGCACTCAGTGTTATCTCGACTATCCCTGACAGCTGTTTGTCTAACCTGTTCTTTAAAACCTCCAATGATGGAGAGTCCACAACCTCCTTAGATAATTCATTCCAGTGCTTAACTACCCCCACAGTCAGGATAGTTTTCCTAATGTCTAACCTAAATTTCCTTTACTTCAGTTGAAGCCCATTATTTCTTATCCTGTCCTCAGTGGTTAAGGAGAACAATTTATCACCCTACTCTTTATAAACCTTTTGAGGAAGAGTATCTTTGGATACAGACTGGCTAGCCTGGTGAGGTGGGCTTTAAACTAGGTTTAAGGGGGGCAGGAAACAAAAGCCCCTAGGTAAGACCAAAACATGAACACCCAGGTGAATGGCTGGAATCTTGGGGTACATGGGATATTGCAACATGGACAAAGGAGAGACAAGAGGGAATATAGAGGGAAAATCTGATAAACATCTTAGATGTCTGTGTACTAATGCAGGAAGTATGGGGAATAAACAAGAAGAACAAGAAATACTAGTGAATAAATCACAGATATGACATATGGCATCACAGAAACTTAGTGGGATAATTCACATGACTGGAATACTGGTAGAGAAGGGTACAGCTTGTACCGGAAGGACAGGCAGGGAAAAAAGGAGGTGTTGCCATGGATATCAAAGATGTATACCATTGCACTGAGGTTGAGATAGAAGTGGGAGACAGACCTGTTGAAAGTCTCTGGGTAAGGATAATAGCGGTAAAAAAACAAAGGTGATATCGTGGTAAGGATCTAATATAGACCACCGGCTCACAAAAGAGAGGTGGATGAGACTTTTTTTTTTTTTAAACACAATTAACGCAATCATCCAAAACGCAGAACTTGGTAGGGCTATTGTAATACTGATTACTCTGAAAAAATCAGGCCCAAGGCATCTCAAACTGGGCACCCAAAATTAGTGGATACTTTTGACCTTAATCTCTCTGTGTCAGTTCCCCATATGTAAAATTAGAATACCACTGCCACTTCATCTTAGAGGTGTTGTGGAAATTAATTAATTAATATTTGTGAAGCACTCCGATACTGCAATGATGAGCACTACAGAAAAGGCCATGAGGAAATCGATACTTCTGTCTTCAGAGAGGGTGTGAATAATAATGCAGTAAGTAAGGCCTAGAGCCACACACTGAATAAAATAAGCTGAACACAAAATATTTTAAAAGCGCCTCATGAAATGAGCACCTTCCATCCCATGCACTGAAAAATGCAGCTGTCCTGTGTAAAGAACAGTATGTGATCATATAATTAAAGATTGTATCATATTGCATACAAATAAGGGACCAAATTAAGGTTGCACAGGTAACACATTATATTAACCAATTTTATGATATTGTTGAGAGGATGCATAAAAACCATGAACTGAAAAAACTGGCTAGAAGCAGGTATAGTCCAAGCAGTCACCGTGTAAACTTCCACGCAGAGAATACACACACACTCACAAATCACTCCTGCTATTCCAGTCTGAGACTTCTCTGAAAGCAGAAAAATACTAATTATGTTAAATTGTGAGGGTATACAAGTGTCTATAAGGAACCAGACAGTGACCATGAAACTCATTGTCACTTGTTATCTCTGGCCAAATCTGAAACCAAGTCTTCACAAATGAGCACATTAACCTACTGAGCCATCTGCCCCATTTTGATGATTTAATACAAACATTTTATTTCTGAGTATCCAATTACATAATTAAACTTGCCATCATTTTTAGTGCCAACTCCAAACCTATTGTAGAAAGCTTTTAAAACTAAATAATTGTTTAACCGTGCTTTAGAATTGAAGATAAACTGTACTAATTCATTTTTACAACAATTTATTATACTAAGCTACAAAGTATTGCCAGGAGGCAAAAAGAATAGGTACTTACCCTACTGCAACTGTGGTTCTTCGATATGTGCTGTTCACAAGGATTCCGCTTCGGGTTTGCATGCACCCCATGCGCTGGAGATCAGAATCTTTTGGCCAGCAGTGTCCACCGTGGCGGATTCTGTGCCCTCACACCCTCCACAACTGAGGGCATAAAGAGCAAAGTAGGGACCAAGTGCCCCTCAGTTCCTTCACCAATAAGAAATCTAGGTGTTAATTAGATTCTGTAGAAGCAAGAAAGGAGGGTTGATTGAGGATTATATATGGAGACCACATCTCAAAGAACTACAGTTACTGTAGGGTAAGTAACTGTTCTCTCGTCTTCAAGTGCTTGTCCACATGTATTTTACATCTCAAAGAACTACAGTTACTGTAGGGTAAGTAACTGTTCTCTCGTCTTCAAGTGCTTGTCCACATGTATTTTACTTCTAGTGACTCTCAAGCAGTCCTGGAGGTGGATGCTCAGGCAAGGATGCCAGAACCTTTGTAGAAGTGTCGGGGGGGAGGGCAAAGTGCCCCCTCCCTCTTCAAGGCTGGCTGCTCCATCAGTGAGCCAGTTGCCCTCTCTTCTGGTGCCACAGCAGCCTCTGGTGGGTGAAAGGTGTAATTGCAGCATCTCCCCAGCAAAATCTATTATTTGGGGGGAGGACAGGGCGGAACCTGCAGGGGATATGAATTCTGCACTTACATTTCTTTTGTTAAAAAGTGAGAGCGTCCCGGATTCCAGCACCAGGGCTCAGAGTTTACTTTAAGACAGCTCTGCCAAAGTGGGCATCTGACTTAGATGCCTCGACAAGGGAATAATGCCTTTCAAATGTATATAATGAATCCCAAGTATCTGCCCTACAAATTCCAGAGATCAGTACATTTGAATAAGCCACAGAGGCTCAAATAGGGGTTCCATGAGCCACAGAAGGATGATGATGTTGAGATCCCAAGAAGAAGCTGGGTCTCTGACATTGAGTCATGAGCGCAAAAGTCCTTGAGAAATTTTGTCACTGTGGAGTATGAGAAGACTGATTGTGAAAATCAGAGCATGATATGCAGTGATTGCAGCTAAATGGACTTTCAGGAAACTAAATGCTAGGCCTTTTTCCTTCAGAGATAATATGTAGTCTAGAACCTTTGGTACTGGATCCTCAACTGGGTCCACGTTGTCCTGGGTGGCCCACACGGAAAATTATTTCAATTTTGCAGCACACGTTTTTACGGTGGAGGCCTTCCTAAACACTGTTGTTATTGATCATCCAGACTGCATTCAGGCCATCAGAGGTAGCGAGTGGGGTTCTAGAGGCAGTATCTGGCCTTGGTTCTGAAACACTATGACCATACAGACAGGGAGATAGATGGGAGGTTCACTGGACAATTGGAGAAGGTCCAAGAGACAGAACTGTCTCAGCTAATATGGGGTTATCAAGATCACTGTGTCTGTGTCCCATCTGATCTTTATTATCCTGGGGATCAGCAGAACCAGAGGGAATGCACAGAGGAAGCTTTTAGACCACAGGAGGAGGAATGCATCATTTAGGATTTCATGTTCATGCCTCCCCTGGAACAGAACATCTTGAATTTGGCAGTGTCTGCTAATGCAAATGGTCTATAGCCAGGATCCCCCACATCTGGAAGATAGAGTGCAACATGGTGTCTCATAATGACTATGTAAGGTTGGATACCAGGTTCTTGCTTAGTAAGTCTGACATACTCTTGTTTATTCCTGGGAGGTGAAGGGCCAGCAGGGTTACCGAATACAGTTGGCACCATTCGCAGAGTTTGATGGCTGCCTGACATAACTGGGATGAGCGTAAGCCACCCTGTTTGTTCATGTAATGCATTTCTGACATGTTGTCTGTCATGATCTGCAGTACTGAATTCCACCATGGTGTACAAGGGGATCTGTATTGGAGGGGAAGGGTGGACACATGGGTACAGGGGGTCTTTTGATGTATTTCAGTACAGTTTGAGGATTTGGGGTGCAAGTTAAGCATGGAAAGAAATTTTAAAGACTTTCAGAGGGGTTTTTTTGAGAAAAAAGCTTGCTAGGGTTCTAGCCACTGGTAGTACACGGCTAGATTATGACTTTTTGCCATTGGCAGTAAGAAGGCACAAAAGGAGGGTCACTCCACCCTTTATGCCCTTATATAGGAGCACAAGGAGACACAGAGTGCAAGCAACGTTCCACAGACACTGCTAACTTTAAAAAAAACAAACAAACAAAAAAAACCCTGGCCTCATATGCATTGAATGCATGCACACCTAGAGTGGGATCCACATTGACACACACTGAAAGAAATTATGTCTGGAAACAGAGGTAATGTTATCAGTGGTTGAACTGACAATTTCATCCAGGGCTTTGGAGTGGAGCCCGGAGCTGGAGCGCGGAGCAGCTCCGAAACAGTGGAGCTGCAGGTTTTTGCCTGGAGCTGGAGCGGAGCCAGAGCACAGCTCCAAAACCCTGATTTCATCAGATCAGAGGACTAGAATTGCCTAGGCCAAACTGGTGCTACCATGATCACCACTTCCACATCTTGTCTGAGCTTCTTTAACACCCTCGGTATAAGGAGGATTGGCAGGTAGGTACACGTTGTCCCCAGAGTCCACAAGATGAGGCAAGTTTCTCATTGAGAACTGGGACTTACGCCCCTCAGGAGCAGAAACAGTGACATCTTGTGTTTGTCTCTGTGGCAAATAGATTTATGATTTTGTGATCACACTTGGGAAAGTAGGTCTGAATGATGGAATCTTTATCGATCATTCCTGATCGCATGAGAACTGTCTGCTCTGGTGATCTGCTAGGCAATCCATGCAGGTGCAGAACTGCTAGGGTGATCTGAATACAGATACACCAGTTCCAAATGCAAACAGTTTCCCCACTCTGCCCTTTTTGCCCTAGGTTGAGGAGCACGAGGGCACAAATGGCACAGGAGTGGTTCCAATGAGTACTGCTGGCCAAAGATTCCATTCAAGCGAATGGAATGTATGTGCATAATAAGTGAAATATTTATGGACACATATTCAAAGTACGGTACTTTCAGTGACAAACTGTCACAATATCCTTAAGGTATACAGAAACTGGGGCAAAAGTACTAAGGGGGTGAGGGGGGAAAGAATAGTCAAAGCATTGCTTCACCTTTTTGACAGTCTTTCCACACAATTTTTCTGGTTTTCTCATAATGTGTATTCAGCCAGGTAAGGAGGAGTCTTTCAGATGGAGAATATATATTACTGGATAAAGGCTCAGCATTTATTCTCGGCATGCTTTGCAGGCTTTCTGAGCTCAACAGATTACTGGTAGTAAGTGACAATACACGTGCAAGGACCAACACCTGAAATCAGAAAAAATATTTCATCTTTTTACTAAAAAGTATAATTACAATTCCAAGTAGAAAGAACAAAACACAAAAATACAATTATTTTTCAAACACAGAAAAACTTTCAGATTTGAAGCTATTTGGTAGATTCTAAACTGGCATAAAGGCACGTTGCATTAATGGGGCAGGGCTTCCAGTCTCCACCTTTTTAAAAAAATATTTCTTTATTTTTTTTCCTTTCAAGATTATTATTTACAAACAGTGAACAGCATGAAATTTAACCATCTCTTCTAATACCAACAAAAAAATCATGCTATATAAAAGCCTGCGTATGAATTCAACCCTATGTGCTCCTAAAATTATGCAAATATAAGATTAAATCTTCCCTTCCATCCTCAAATGCACAGCAAATACATGACATATTCACATGTATTTTCTTTGTACATTTGCAATTTACATTCAGCAATGAAAAAACTATTTTTCCTAAAATCTACAGTATTTTCCTTTTTATGAGATCATTGTTTATATAAATAAACCTTCTCTACTCTTTCAGTTCTGTACAGTTATCCTATGTTATTAACATAGCAGAGATTGGTTTGGATTATGATTTAGGGACGCCTTTAATTCCTGAATCAAATAAAATGCAAATGGAAGGTTCTAAACGTATTTTGTTTCCAATTATTTTTCAATTATTTTTGATGACTTCATCAAAAATAATTTGACCTTTTTGCATTCCCAGAATGAGTCTGTAGACTCCAACAGAATCCAACAGCAGCTAAATTACCAATAAATATTGGAATTATTTTTTAATCCAAGTTTATAAGTGCAAAGCCAATTTAATCTAGTGTTTGCAACATCTCCTTCATAGCTCATTTCATTTTTTCGGAGCCAAATTCACCTCCCAGTTTTTCTTTACAATTCTCCTATTGACATTATTAAATATTTATATTATGATAGTACCCAAAAGTCCTTGTTAGGGCCCATATACACACAGAGATTGACGAGTTTGTAATCTAAAGCAAGCATCCTATAGACAACGGAGGAAGAGGCAATCAAATTTTTTCATAAACACACTATTTTTTGTTTTGTGTTAATTATCTGCTTTTCCCAACTGTCTCTCAGCCTTGCAATCAGACACTGGTTACAGAGCACCTGGGGAGGGAGGGTGCTTTCCAAGCATAAGTGGCAACTTTGAGAGGAGCACAGAAGTTGGTTGCTCAGGTTGGTACCATTGACAGAGTGAACAGGATGAGGGAGAATGTAGAAAGAGACCAGAATAAATAAGTAGCAAGTGTCAGAGCTGGGAAGAACATTGAAGGTTAAGAGAAGAAGTTTGAATCTGATATGATGGAAGAGGAGTAGCAATGGGTTAAAATAGAGGATTCATGTGTTCAGACCCATGGGCAAAGAAGATGATCTTGGGTGAGTTATGTATGAATGAGACTGGGACAATACAGATGCCCTGAAGTCCAATAAGGAGGAAGTTACAGCGTTGAAGAAGGGAGATGAGGACCTGGAAGGGACAGCTTTAGCTGTCTAGATGGAAAGAAAAAGCTCAGATTTTAGAAATGTCATAGATGAAGAAGTGGCAAGATTTGGACAGAGATAAAATGTTGACAGAGAGACTATATAATGTGGGGAAAGAAAGAGGGATGACTCCTAGGTTATGAGCCTGACTGAAAAGACAAACAATAGTACAATCAATACTGAAAGCAAATGTAGGGGAGGGAAAATGGTGCAAAGGAAAAGATCAGGAATTCAGTTTTGGCCCTGTTAAGTTTGAGGTAATAGTAAAAGGCATCCAGAGGGAAATGCTAGCAAAACAGGTAGAGATGTGAGACTGCAGAGTTTGCAGAGATTGCATTGCAGGGTTTGCACATTCCCACAAAATACACAAGAGACCAGGACTTCAACCCCCTAAGTTCTGAACCACCTCCACATTCCCATCAGCCTTCAGACTGCACATGGAGGAGCTATGCTGCAACAGATTCCTTCAAGTATGTCTTCCTCTGATATCCCTGTTCAGGGCATGTTTGATAGTGAGGAAAGGTCAGTAGCATACATTTCTTCACAGAAAAGGTTTAATTCACCCTCATGGTCCATCAACCCAAGCCAGAGGAAATCAGGTTACATGCCCTTGGTGGTAGCAAATTCATCTTTATATTCTACTATAGAAAGCAAATCCACTCTCAAACAATGATTGGGTTATATAAAAATAGAAGTAGGAAATTATAAGGACTAAAAATAGTTCCTGGCATTGCGCAATATTGCTTGCAGCGTAAATACTAATGAGCAATCAAAGGAATTATTCTGACCTTCAAGCAATCATTTCCATAAATTGCTATTTCACTTCAGCACTCAAGATCTGTTTTATTAATCCTCTTGTATGTCAAAAATATCCAGGTTGTTTGAGGTGGTGTCTTATGCATCTATGTGAAATACATGTTGTACAGTAACTGAAAAAGCAGAATGGGTGGTGCCTCATTGTGGGAATTTAACTGTTTTTTTTCCTATATATTAGTTACGTCTTACCCAGTCAGTCTGGCTTTCGAACTATAATGTAATTGAAGGTGCTTGAGATGAGAAATATATCTCTAGAATCTAAAGACTTTCTTTGAATGCAAAGATCTTCTTTTGCTATGGAATAATCAAAAATATTTATGGGCCTGTGATGGGGCCAATTAACTCCCCAGGCTGCACCTGGAGGAGGAGCCAGGGAACATGGATTAATTAGACAAAGCTCAGCTGGATGGGAACAGGAAAGGACTGTATAAAGCTCAGAAGCTGAGAGCAGCGGGGGCTGCAGAGTAGTTGTCTGCAGTTATACACCCTGGGAGAAGGGAGGTGTGTTTGGAGCTACAGAGGTAGGTAGCCTACAGCTACTCTCTGAGACGAGGAAACTTGGGCTGGCAAACCAGAGAAGGGGGAGAGCCAGAGAGGTAGGAAAGGCTTAGGGGAAGAGCAGCAAGGCATGGGATAGTGCAGACCTTGCCTGCTGAAGAGAGGGCCGCTGAGCTAGAACCCCGAGTAGAGGGTGGGCCTGGGTTCCCCTACCAGCCACTGGAGAAGTGACACAGACCATGCAGTGGAGAGCAGAGTGCCCGGGACTGTTTTCCCCAATAGACTTTGATATCCCAGAAGGGGGAAACATGCATAGTGACCAGGCCAGAGGGCCAAGTCATGAAGAGGAAGCTGTAACTCATGGTGCGAGAGGGGCTGCAGGGTGAGAGAAGACAACAGAAGAGGGCACAAGCACCTGGAAGGAGCAAATCCCCAGAGCAGCCAGGAGGTGGTGCCCTATCAGCAAGTAGACCCTGTGACAGGCCCTTTTCCTGCACTTAGTTATAAGGTACTTATATGGCACCCACATCATAGTATCTCAGAGCCCCACAATCTTTAAAGTATTATTTCAAAACACCCCTGTACGGTAGAAAAGCACTGGTGTTCCCCTTTTACAGTTGGGGAACAGAGAGACAAAGACGTCTACATGGGATGGAAAGCCAGGGTGTGAATCTACAGTGCACTAGCTTGCCACACGGTAACAACATCCTGTGTGGACATGCTACAGTGCATTAAAAGTTCCGTAGGGATCTTTTACATTGGCAGACAGTCAGGATCTACACAGTCTGTAGGAGGGGTCTTGTCATATAACTTATAAAAAGATCTGTGGTTTAAATTTTATATCCCTGGTCTCATGCCAGGTTCCTGAAGTATAAAGGCTGCAGCATACGCACAAGGAAGACACTGTTGGCTGCCTAACCGTGATAGAAAGCATGACAAGCACAGGGGACAGCCATGTTTCACTTAGGTCCAGTCCATCAAACATCACAGGAGCAACCAAAGGCCTCAGAAGGTCTTGAAAGAGAAAACAGGGTATATAACTGTTTTAGCTGCCAATTTTGATGAGAGGAACCCATAATGGGAATAAGAATGGGGATGATGCTGGGCGGAGTATACTTGCTCAGATGAGGAAAAATTTAGTCAGCAATGAACCTGGAGCTGAGAGAAGAGTTGGCAATAATCATGACACACAAGAGCGTTAAATAAATGTGAAGAGATATTGATGTCAAAGCACATGTTAATTTTATCACTGATTATCCTAAGGATGTGAGTAAAGCTCAAATAAATTTGTTAGTCTCTAAGATGCCACAAGGACTCCTCATTGTTGTTTGTTTGAGTACTTGATGTTTCAGAGTAGTGTTTACATGGCATCACACACTCAGAACCCTTCAAGACTGAAAACTGAAGTGCTTCTGGATATGCAGTGCTTTTTCTTCTTTCTTTAGGCTCCTTGATAGAGAGTAAATGGGTGACAGGAACACAATCCATTCATTTGTAGATGTAGCATTGAGGGAGGAATGCTTGACCCCAAATCACTCTCCAGGAAAAGCAGCTTCATTTGATCAGAATGGAAATAACTCTGCCTTTCAGGGGCTGTTTATGCCCCAGATATAGTAGGCACAAGTGATTGCCTACTATGTTTTTGACAGACATTTCAGATAAACATTTCTTCAAAAACCTGAACTCTTCATTTCAGAATCCAAGATGAAGAATTTTCTAGAGTAGTAAGTCAACCAACCCCAACCACTCTACCTTTTTTAAAATCAACAAAGCATTTTACAATTACTAATGTATAGGGTTCTACCAAATTCACAGTCCATTTTGGACAATTTCACATCCAGGGTTTTTAAAATTAGTAAATTTCACGTTTTCAGATGTTTACATCTGAAATTTCATAGTGTTGTAACGGTGGGGGTCCCAACCCAAAAGGCCATCAGGGTGGGAAGGTCACAAGACTATTGTAGGGAGATTGGGGAATTGCCACACTTACTTCTGCCCTGCTGCTGGCAGGGGTGCTGCCTTCAGAGCTGGGCAGCTAGAGAGGAAGGCTGCTGGCCCAGCACCTAGCTCTAAAGCCAGTACCACCACCAGACGCAGTACAAAAGTGAGGGTTGCACGGCATGGGGTGTGGTTACATTATGTCCGGTTTTCCTGTGAGTCTCCCACCCAAATTGGGGGCTCACAGCCACAGCCTCCCTACAGGGTGGAGGTGGGGGAGGAGGGTTAACAGCTCCAGCTACCAAGCTTCCTGAAGCCCGGGGAAATCCTGGAGGTGGGTCTGACCCATGCCAGGAGCAGCCCCTGCAGGGGAAGAGGAAGTCTTGTCCTTCCTTATCCCCAGACAGGACTAGCAGCTGGAGCCCTACACAGGGTAGGAGCCCCTGGCTGCATGCCAGATTTCACAGGGGAGATCACATTTCACGATCCATGATGCATTTTTCATAGCTGTGAATCTGGTAGGGCCCTACTAACGTGCAAAAAAATTAACTATATAATCTGTTGACGCATACACTACTTTTAATTAAAGCCCACATTATAAACAGACTCCTATTTTGCAAGCAGAGAGGGTAACATTTACATGTTTAAGTTCCCCCACTGTATTGAAGTCTGTTATCACCCACATTTAATTGCATTAACAATTAACTGTACTCCAAAAATTGAAGCAACTAAGGGTCCTTTAAACCACTGACCCTAAGGGTATGTCAATACAGCGCAAAAAAAAAAAGTGTGTTTTTAGTTAAGTAGATTAATTCTTTTGCCATTTGTTAAAACAGTTGGGGTATCTGAAGTAAAGAATTATTCTATTCAATCTCACCTTGTCTGAAACCTTCCTGTAATATTTGCAAATATCATTTAAAAGCTTAGTACTATAAAATATTACATGTCTGCAATGTACCTTGTATACCTGGAGTAGCACATCAGTCCATACACGTTTGCTCATGGTCTCGAATACACTGTCATCCAAAACAAACAAACTCTTATTGTTAAAAATGTCAGAGTTCTTCATGTTAGCTTTTTGCAGCTCAGTCATCTGAACCTTAAGATAAAGGACAATGAGATTTATATTTTATCTGAAACTATGACATCTATAGGGTACGATAATCATAAGCGACAGCCACTACTGGCTTTTAAAAGTTTGTCAGGTAAACAACTGCTTTTTCTAATATAACTACATACTTAGTGGATAAAGAAAAAGCAGTCCATATAGTATATTAGAAATTTGCCAAAGTATATAATGCTGTTTCTCACAGAATCTTAGTCACAAAATTAATTTTAGCTGCCTGGGATGAGAACACTATGGAGTGAAAACTCACTGGAGAACTATAAGCAAAGCGTAATGATAAATGGCAACACACATCTAGTGTGCTTCCACAGTGATAAGTGTTAGGACCATGAAACATCTTTATTAAAGTTCTTAAAGGGGGAGTAAACAGCACAGATCACACTAAATTGATAGGAGTGGCAAATACCAGTGAGTAAAGGGAAGTAACACAAAGGTACCTAAAGGGATTAAAAACATGGATAGAAATGAACGTATGGTTTAACCTGAAAAAAATAAAAACTAACAGATTTTGGGAAAAATAATCACACATACAGATATAAAATGGGAGGGAGAAACCTGAAAAGCAGCAATGCTGACAGAGACTTAGAAGTATAGTTATTGCCTGTTTAACTTTGAATATAGCAGCAAAAAAAGTGACTACAAGTTTGGACTGAAAATGCCCAGGCATTACACCATAAATTGGGATGGATGGGTGTGTAAATGGGCTCTGCTTGCATGTTTCTTGTGTGGCTCTCCTTGGAATACCAAATTCATTCCTAGGCATCAGAAAGAGAATGAGTGACAAAACTGGACCTAGTCTGGAAAAAAATTACAAAAGTATTGGGGAATGAGAGAGTGATTTATGGGGAAAGAACAGAAACATGTAATATGTATATTATTTGGCTAAGATACAGAGATACTAGTCTACTACAACATATTTGAAGCAAGGGTCACATTGGGGAAAAAAACCATGATGGTTCTCTTCCAAACTCTGCCTACAAAATAGGCTCCATCAATATATGGATCGCCAAAACAAGATACTGCTCCCAGTAGATTGTGCAGATGTTCAAAAATATTGTATTGTCACTTGGCTCCCTAGGCTACTTAAGATTGACACCCCCTCAATGGGATTGAAATATGGCCATGAGCTCTGCTGGGTTCCTTGGATTTATTTCCCTTTGGACTGGGGTCGGGTGGGAGGAAGGAGACAGCTGTATCCCATAATCTGGTATTTGAGGTGCTAAAATGAAACATCACTCTCAGTAAATTGTGCAGATCTGTGATCTTTTCTCTCCTTTCTATATGATGGATCAGATAGCTAACAATGCTGACATTTAAGTCATCGTAATTGGATATCTGAGTAATCACCTCACTGAGATGAATGGGGTATGTCACACCTCTCAGGGCCATTGTTCCAGGCTCTCAGCAGATTCATCACTGCATCATTAAACTTTGTTCATATTTTTGAAATTTCCTTTGTAACAAGAATATCTAGAGACTTACTGTTTTTAAATTAATGCTAAGATCGGGAGAGCAAGACAACGGCTTCAGAGAGGTGCCTGAATTGCATATGGTTATGTAGTGACTGTTTCTAAACCCTGCTTAGAAAGGTGTAAAGATGAAGTCAGGAACCATATTAGCTAGGGTGACACATGTAAATTTAACTAGGAGCAATGGAATAAAATTGAGAAAAAGAAAATTTAGACTAAATACTAGAAAACACTTCCTAACACTGAGATTTTTTTCAGCTGTTGAGGTTCTCAAAGGAAGTGGAAGAAGCATTGCTAGGGATATTTAAATCTTTCTTCTGCTCAGTAAATTTTACTCACTTTGTTCTACTGCTCTTCCCTACCACACACAACTCAACTTTTGATTGTCAACCTCTACTGAAGTCTCCAGTTTTAAGGGTTTTCATGGCTATGTTCTTTACAAAAATATTAGGATGATGGCATCATGAGGTTGGCAAAATTTTCCAGATCAATCAGGTCTTCCAACCCACGGATTGGCACGGGTTATATATGAAACAAAGGTGGCAAATTAAAACTTAATAAAAGGAAATACTTTTTCACACAATTGCAACAATTAGCCTGTGGAACTCATTGGAACACAGAGGTGTTCCAAAAGGAGGATCCAAAAGGAGGTTAGATTGATTAACAAGAATATCCAGAATTATAACTGTAAATTTTGAAAAACATAAGTTTTGGAAGAGACATAAACCATTGTGTTTCATGTCTTAAGTTCACCTTTAATTATTGGGAACCAGAAGGAAACTTTTCTTAAGGGAAGATCATCATCCTATAACTGTCTATTGCATGGTTTCTTGCAAATTCCTCTCAAACACTGGGAACTGGTCACTCTGAGTAACAGGATATTAGACTAGAAGGACCACTGGTCTGATCCAATATGAGAATTACTATGTTCCTATTTTTTACGAAGGAGATGTTTAAAAATACCTACTGTTGAATAGTTTTTAGAAAAACACATAGCTCCACTTCCTGTGTGTGTGTGTGGAACTGATTGCACCAAATACCAAACTACAGCTCTGATCCTACTAAGGCTTATGCACATGCTTAATTTTACACACTGCAAATAAACTCACTCATTTCAGTGGGACTGCTCACAGTGCAAAAAGTTAAGCATGTACATAAGTCTTTGCAGGATAAAGGAACATGTATGTAGGCTATTTTAGAACAATTACCTTCAATGCGATTTGCAATCCAATCCATTTCTTATACTCATCAGGTTCAAGCAGAAATTCAGGCATAACGTGTGGAAGGCATGCTCCTTGGCTTCTTAAATAATACAAAAACAAAAATAAGTAGACAGGAAAAATCATTTTTAAATACAGCCCCTAATTTCATACCCACCGTTTTGTACAGGCTATCTAACTGTAGGTGAAAACCAATAGCTACAATCAACTTAGGGCACAAACAACAGAATGCAGACAACTGACAAAGTATGCGACTGAACACACAAATCAGAGATTCAGATTTTGAACTATCATTTGCTACTACAATTGAGTGGGAGTACTAAATCAGAGGGGGGGTTGAGACCCAAAAAGCATTGCTAGTTTTGAAAAAGCCTGTTTCTGGAAAAACGGCAAACAAGCCTTAGAAGTCTTTTTGTCAATAGGCTTTGCATAACGGTTTTTTAGTTCCTACGAAAGGAGGTTACTTTTACAGATGTTCTTCAAAATGTGTAGTCCATATACATATTCCACAATTGGTGAGTGCACATCCAGTGTGCACACGTCAGACAACTTTCTGGTCAGCAATATCCACTAGGGCAGTGTATGTGCATTCCGGTGAGAATATAAACGGTGGAGCCTCCTTGTCACACCTTCACCACTATGGGAGCCTGTGATGTCAAGACTCAAAAAGTAGTGGGGATGAAGGGTGGGTTGTGGAATATGTATAAGGCCTACACATCTCAAAGACCATCAGTTACTGTAAAGGTAAGTAACCTCTATTTCTTCTCCCAGTACTACTCTGCACACATATTCCAAAGTTGGTGACTCCCGAGCCCTAATTGGAGGTGGATATGAGGAGTGTCTGTGAGTACGGACTGCAGCATAGACTTTCCAAATCTAGCATCATCCCTGGTTGCTTACACCAATGCATAGTGCTTCATAAACATCTGTATGAACGACCAAATTCCTGTGCTGCAAATGTCCTGGATAAGCAGTTTTGCTAGCAAGGCTACTGGTATAAACTGAGCCCTGGTGGAGTGGGTCATCAGCCTGCCTGACACCTGCCTCCCCTAGCCAATAGCAAGTCTTGACCCATTGGACAATCCAGTTCTATAGCATTTGTGTAGACACAGCCTACCCTACGATTGTCTCTGTGTAAGATAGGAACAGCCCGGTAGACTTCCTGAAGGATTTCATCCTGTCAAAGCAGAACAATCTAGCTCTGCACATCTCCAGCATGTTCAACTTTTGTTCCACTCTCCCAGCATGAGACATTAAGAAGAATACAGATATGTAGATGACCTCAATGACATGGAATTCGGACACCATCTTAGAAATCTGGCAGGTGTCCTCATGGATACACTGTCTTATAGATGACTGTATAGGGTGGCTCTGCCTTTAATACTTACAGCTCCCCAATTCTCCTGGTCAATGTGAATGACAAGAGATAGGACAGGGAGCATATAGCCACATGCTCAAAGGGAGTCTCCATCAGTTTTGAGAGGACCAAGTTAAGGTCTCATGATAGGGCTGGATCCCTGACTGGCAGACAGAGTCTCAAGAGGACTTGCAGGAACCTCTTTGCCATAGGTGTGAGAAAATTGAAGATGGTCTAGTTGGTGGATGGACAGCTGAAAAAGCCACCATATGAACCCATAATGAGCCCAACGAAAGAGTGGAGTGCTTCAGTTGCAACAAGTAATCAAAAATCTCTTGGTCCCCAGAATTCATGGGGGACAGGTGGTGGTGTCATGCTCAATTTGCAAACCTTGTCCATTCAGAGAGAGAGTTATACCTACTGGAATCTTCCCTACTACTAAAGAGCACCTTCTGGAGGTCTCACAAACAGAATCTCTCCACCAGTGTTAACGAGGAGCATCCACACCATCCGGTGGAGTGAACTCATGCTCAGATGCAAGGTCAAGCCCCTGGTTCCAAGCCAAGGGTTCAGTAACAAGGGATAAAGTGATCAGCTGCACTATAGAGAGGGCATGGAGGTCCCTGAACCACATCTGTCTTGACCAGAGTGGGGCTATGAAGATTACTCTGTCCTTCTCCCCCCGAACTTCCAAAATACCTCAGGGAAGAGCAGGACGGGAGGGAATACATACAATAGTTCCTCTGTCTGTGGGAGGAGAAAGGCAGCAGAAAGAGATGCTAGACTGCACCACCTTCCCTGAGCAGAAGTGGTGACCTTTGTTGTTCTCCACTGTCATGAAAAGGTCCATGTGCTGGGCTCTCCCGTTGTTGGAAGATATCACTGAAGGCCCTCTGGTACATCAACCACTCGTGATTGTTACAGAAGTACCTGCTGAAGCCAGCTGCTGTCATGTCATCCACCCTGAGGAGATGGACCATTGACAGTGCAATTCCATGACCTATGGCAAAGTCCCATATTAGGATGGTCTCCTGACATAGTGCCAGCACCTGTCCCTCACCACCTCGCCTATATAGACAGAAGACTGCCACCGTATTGCCCATGATCAAGATTGTCTGGTAGGAAGGCCACGCATATCTTGTATACAGCTCTGAGCTCTAGAACACTAACATGCAAGATACCCTCTGTAAGAGACTATATGCCTTGTGCTATGAGATTGCCCATGTGAGTCCCCCACCTGAATGTGGTCCTTCAGGGCAAACTGGGACTCTACAGAACCCATTTGTGTACATTGCCTGGGTCCTTCTACCAGTCCAGCGACTGGAGGACTGCTGGAGGGAGACATGCCACCTTGCACAGGTAGTGTCTTCTTGGATGGTATAACCAAGCCTGAAGCCACTGGAACTGGAGCCTCATATGTAGAGTGATGAACGTATAATCTGACACAAGACCCAGTAGCATGAGGCAGGATCCTACTTGTGTTTCAGGGTAGGACTGCAGGTTGGAGCAGAGATTGTACAACTAGAACTTGTCGAGTGGTAGGTAGGCTTTCGTTGCCTCTACGTTGAACATGACCCTGGCAACTCTATCTTCTACATGGGGGCTAACATGGATTTCTTCTCGTTTGCTAGCAGGCCCAGGCATGCAAACACCTTGGGAAAGATCCTAATGTTGGTTTGGACCTGAGGTTCCAAACAACTCATAACCAGTCAAGTTCAGGAACACCTGGATGCCCATCCTCCTGATTAAAGCAGACCACTGCGTAGAACCCAAAGGGAAAACCCAGTATAGGTAGTGATTGTTGCCCAACACGAACCTTAGGGAGTGCTTGTGCACCAGGTGTATCCCAATGTGAAAGTACGCATCTTGGAAGTCGAGGGAAGCACACCAATCTTTCTGATCTAGGGAGGGAATAACTGAAGTCCAATATCAGCTGATGCCCCTGTCTTCTTGGGGATGAGAAAGTACTTTGAAAAGAATCCCCTTCCACTCTGCGGATGGAGAACCTCCTCTATCGCACCCAGAAAAGGATGAATTGAATCCCCTGTCGAAATAGCTCTCATGGGAGGGGTCCCTGAAGATGGACTGAAAAGGAAGGTGTATGGGGGGGAGGGGAAGGAAGAGGAACTCTGGACTACCTCCAATACTTAGCAGTCTGAGATAATGCTGGACTAGCGTGTTAGAGAAGAGACAGATAATTGCCAAAGGAAGGGGAAGGCAAAGATTGTGGAACACATTGTCCTTGGGCTCCAAGTAAAATTTGCTGCCTGCCCAATTCCTAAACAGTATGTTACAACTGAGAACTTTCTACAGCCCCAGCACTCAGGCAGCTTATGTTGATAGGGCACCTGTAGCTAATAAGGTTGGGACCTAAAGTGCCTCCTCCTAGATGCTGGGTATAGACACCCAGAGATCTGAGGGTAGACCTAGAGACTTTGAGGGATCTCATTGCCTCATCCTTCTTGTCATGGAACAGTGAGCAGACCATGAACAGCAGATCCTCTATAGTTGTGTAATTCCTTAGATACACATGCCAAGGCCAGCTACAAGAAACAGCACATCCTGATCTCTGCCGCCATTACCTTGTGTTTGCTGCATCCAAGGCCACCTGCAACACAGTTCTGGCCACCAAACATCCCTCAGCCAGGATAGTCTGGAAATCAACCCTCTATTCTTATAGCAACTTGTCAATAAGCCATTGTAAGGCTCACCAGTTGATGTGGCCATATTTTGCCAGGACAGCCTGGTAGTTCAAGATCCTCTTTTACAGGCTCAAGATGGAGTAAGATTTCTGACCCATCAGGGAGAGGGTCTTCACTTCCTTATCCTTGGGCATTAAATTCTAGTGTCTTTGGACAGTTCTTTCATTGGCCACTATTACTACGAGGGACCCTGGTATCAGGTATTAATAGAACTTTTCATATCCAGTAACCAGGACCTAATACCATCCCTCTGCTCACTTTGATGCTGGCATTTGTCATAAGGCTTTCGCAGGCTCCAACAGGCCTTTATTGATTGTGTTGATAATTAAGAATTAATTACCAATAATTTCTCAATAATCAATAGCCAATAATCAACAAGAATTTTAATTGCTATTATATATTTAATGAGTTATGGCCTCTTGATTTGCTCTTTTGTTTAATAATACCAGACCCCCAACAACTCAAGGTTGATTGGATTTATTAAATCAAACAAACAGCACATACACAGAGGCCTAAAAATACCAACAGCTGTGAAAGACCTTCCCTGTAGTTTCTGACAGCCTGTGTGCACTCTGCTAATGGTCTCACTTCCCCTATGATTTAGGGGCAACTATACCCTTGGTGCCCTTATCGTCTCTCATTCTGGTCCTTATCTATTTCTTCTTCCTGGTACATATTTCTCCTCATCTTAAGTTATTTTCAAGGCTCCTTGTTCCATTGCAACTTTCCAACTCTCTAAACACCTGGTTAGTCAGTAATTTATGCCCTTTTGGGAATAATTTCATCAGTTATACATTTTGCAGTTAGTGCGCTGTAAAAATATATCTTACAAACAGCCTTCCAAATAGTTTAATGGCACCGTAAAATTCCATTCTTCATTAGATCTATTTATGCTTAAATGCTCCCAGGCCAGTCTTGAAATCTTTCTTGGCTTATCTTAAGTGTCAATAATTTGGAATGCTATACATTCCAGGACTGACAAGTGTAAGAGGAGGAGTTTGTGTGACACATCCTGGGCCTACTCAGTGTGTATTTTCAAGACTGCCATCTCCTGTCTCATGAGATCTTGGAGTATCTTGTAGTCCTTGGAAGTAGTGGCCGACTGACCTGTTGCCAGGGCACCATCAAGGGATGGCGAGGTTGTGGTGGCTGGTACCCTCCTGCCTTTCACCATGAATCTGCTGCACTGGCCCTAGTTCTGGGGGCACAGCAGGCACAGATCCAATCTCAGGTGCAACAGTGACAGTCTGTGCCTTAAGCGTGCTGAGGAGGCCACCTCAGGTTAATACTGAAGACCCCAAGAGGCCCACATGCCATAGTCTTAAGGTGCAGGGGCCCAAACTCTCTGAAACCACTGATACATGTGCTGGGCCAGGTTGATACCCCACTCTACCCTCAGCCACATGTATACACCTCATCCCCCTCAAAACTGCCAAGATCAAAACTGCCAAGTCACGGGACCAAGGTAGGGGTGGCTGTTGGCTTTCCCAGGAGTCGGAAGATGAAAAAAAAGTCATCTGGGAACGGTGGCGCCCACCCCTTGGGTGAAAGGGGAACCTGACAGGGTGCCAGCAACATTGATGTCACCAGGTCCAGGAATCTGGACAGCTCAGGGCAAATGCAGCTCCAACAGCTAGGAGGGCATCCACCCTAGAGATACAGACCATGATCTGGGGTGACAGAGCCCGTGTGGGTAGGTGTGACAGTAAACGTGCAAGTATTGGTGCTGAAGATCCCAGGATGGTGAGTACCAGAATCAGTCTTCTACCAGGTCCTGTAGCAGCTGGTGATCATTCCAACTGCCTTGGTACCAAAGAGGTGAACACAGACGTGACAACTTCGGGTAAGGCCTCTATCACAGCTGGGTCCACTCAGTTGGTACCAGCTCCAGTGCTCAAGGAACATTTCCTAAGTTTTGAGGCACCCTTAATGTCCAGCAGCCTGGTAGTCTTATTCAGCCTCAGAGTGAGGACAGGAGAGGGCAGTCACCAGCTCTTCTCCTTGGAAGACTTCCACTCTGAGTCCAACCTATCCCTATGCTTTCCTTGACAGAGACGCCACGGGCTTGAGCAATCCCTCAGCCAGTTTCAAAGTCAATGCAGGGGCAGATTCTGACAACCGCTGGACACCTGGAACCCAGGGTCAGAGTCTGGCTCCAGTCGACTTTTCCATTAGGAAAGCCCTCAGGCAGGTCTCCCGCCTGGGTCCACTTCAAAGAGGACCTGCAGATTTCACAGCACTCTGGGGCTTTCCCCTCATCAAGGCAGAACAGATGGCTCATGTGTCCATTGTTCAGAGTCAGATGTGCCATGCTTAGCCATGGCAGCCCGCACCACTAGCGACCACAGGGGAAGAGAGCCACTTTTCCCCACAATGTCCCCTAAAGCTGCCCTACTTTAACTAAATCAACCCTGCTAACTAATTACAAATGCTTAAGTGGAGGTTAATCCAAAGAGAGTTGCTCTGACACATACCACAGGTGGTAAAGAAGGAACTGGGGTATGACAATGCAGCTCCACCCTTTAAACCCTCATTAGTATGCACAAGGATTCAGTGGATGTAGTCCTAGTGTATACTGCTGACTACAAAATTCTCTGATGTGTGGATATGCACTTACATGTTCCACAGTTGGCATACAGATTAGCACTCAAAGAACTAAACTTGCTGCAACTTGTTGACTAGTACAAAAATTTCCTATTTAATTTCAATACAAAAGATGCAAATTGAAATGAGAGAAAGAAAGTCATGAACATAAAAAATATGCTTTTAAACCAGATAGTTACAATTTCAACAGATACAGAACCACCATATTAGCAGAAAAATGCACCTTATCCCATTGTTTGACATGAGATTTAAGGGAGGGGAAAAAGGGAAAGAAAGTGGAGGGGGACTGAAAGCATAATCACAGATGTTGAAGTATACAGTGGAGGGGACAAGGAGAGCAGTAATTATCATCAAAAAGTTGTAGCCATGTTTAAGTAGTGATCTTTAATTGGGCTTCCTGAAGTAAGAATGCCTTGCAGCATCTCCCAACATTTGGAGGTCTAGATTGTTTCAACTTGATAGTAGTCTGTTTGCAAGTTTACAAAACTCGCTGTTTATCCTGCATGAAAACATTTCGGTTAAAGAAGAACTTCCAAAACAAACCAGAAATCCCAAAAGGGAGGCACGTGGCTTGTGCAGAACCTGAGCTTCCTGTGCACCTCCTCTCCAGCTACTCAAGCTCTAGCCTTGCCACAGGATGATTCTCCTGTATAAGGCAAAGGCTGTGAACACATTTTGAGACGTATTATGTGATTTTGCTTGGTAAGCAAAAAACTGTAAAAAGGGTGATAATGTGTTTTTGTGCTTCTGCAACATGGGATATTCCATTCAGCTAGGTGATATTTTCTTGCCAAGACTAAATAAATAATAGTAGTGAGGGAGGCAACCAGCTGCATCTTCTTCTCTCAAACCAATGTTATCTGGGCTCTAGCAATCACCCGTATTGTCTGTTTCCTAGTGAAGACAAGTTTCCAACAACAAAATGCCAAACAGATGAAACACTTTGTTTTGTAAACCCAAATGGGAGAAATGGGTGGTGGGCCTATCCAACTGGCAGACTGAGTTCTCTGGGTGGTATTATTACCTAACTCAATAGGTAGATTAAGAATTAAAGGAAGGTAATGTAATTAATGCAAATCAACATAGGTTTATGGAAAATAGATCCTGTCTAACTTTATTTTTGTTTAAATGAGATTACAAGTTTGGTTGATAAAGGGAATAGCAATAATATACTTAGGCTTTTCTAAAGCGCTTGACCTAGTACAACACTACATTTTGATTAAAAAACTAAAATGATATAAAATCAACATGCAACATACTAAATGCATTAGAAACTGGCTAACTAATAAGTCTCAAAATGAAATTGTGAACGGGGAATGGTAATCAAGAGGATGTGTTTCCAGTGGGGTCCCACAGGGATTGGTTCCTAGCCCTACACTAGTTAAAATTTTTAGCAATAACCGGGAAGAAAACATAAAATCATCACTGATAAAGTTTGCAGATGACAAAAAACTGAGCAAGTGGTAAATAATGAAGACAACAGGTCACTGATTTAGAATGCTTTAAATTGCTTGGTAAACTGAGCCCAAGTAAACAGAATGTGTTTTAATATGGCTAAATATAAATGTATACATCTAGGAATAAAGAACACAGGCCATACTTACAGGATGGAGGATTCTATCCTACAAAGCAGTGACTGAAAAAGAGTTGGGGGTCATGTGGGATAATTAGCTGAACATGAGCTCCGCCTGTGATACTATGGTCAAAAGGACTAGTGGGATCCCTGGATGCATAAACAAGACAATTTCAAATAGGAGGAGGGAGGTTATTTTACCTCTCTCTATTCGGCACTGGCATGACACTTGCTGGAATACTGTGCCCAGTTCTAGTGTCCACAATTCAAGAAGGATGTTGATAAACTGAAAAATGTTCAGAGAAGAGCCAGGAGAATGATTAAAGGATTTTAAAATATGCCGTACAGTGATAGATTAAGCTCATCCAGTCTATTTAGCTTAACAAAGAGAAGGTTAAGGGGTGACTTGAATGCAATCCATAAGAACCTACATGGAGAACAAATATTAAATAACGGGCTCTTCAATCTAGCAGAGAAGAGTATAACACAATCCAGTGGCTGGAAGTTGAAGCTAGACAAATTCAGACCGGAAACAAGGTGTAAATGTTTAATGGTGAGAGTAATTAATCATTGCAATAATTTACCAAGGATCATGGAGGATTCTCCAGTACTGGCAATTTTAAAATCAAGATTGGATGGTTTTCTAAAAGATATGCTCTAGGAATTAGTTTGGGAAGTTCTATGGCCTGTGTTATACCGGGGGTCAGACTAGAAGATCACAATGGTCCCTTTAGGCCTTTGAATCTATCACACTAGTGACTGCAGGGTAACTATTTCTCTCTTTTTCCCTCCCCTCTCTGTGTTAGCTTTCTGGCAGCTTTGCACTTGCATTGTAAAACTGGACTCTTCTAAACAAGCTGAGGCCAAATCCCAACAATACTGACATTATACCAGTTGAGAATGGGAGGAAATATAAAGAGAAGAACATTGGCTTAGTTCTCCAGAACTTAGTTGAGGAGTCACTTCAGAGTACTACTCTACAGTTCAGAATCTTGGTATAACATTAGAAGACTAAATATCAGCAGGATCAGAGACGGTTTTTACGGCCTGTGATGAAATTTCCCAGCAGGGGGAAAAAAACCCAATTAGAGACATGATCACACCTGTCCTATAACTCATGGATTGCCTCCTGGCCAGAGAGGTCTGAGCTACATGATGGTCCATTAGATACCCCGGCCTTACAAGCAGGCTGAGGGAGCAACTGCAGAGGAGGCAAGACTCTCCTGCAGGGGAAAGCCCAGAAGTTTAGAGCTTTCTGTGGCTGGAGAGCAGAGTCACAGGAGTACATCTAACTCCTGGTGGTGGACTCCTGGAACAAGGGTCCAGTATTGCAGAAGAGGAACAGGGAAAAGAAGGGACCCACAGGGAACAAGGTGTGTCCTATACCAGATTGGAATTTTTTACAATTCAGTATAACAGTGAGATAAATGTTACTGTAAAAGCAGATTTTTTTCCATGCTACTGATCCCAAGAATATTGACACTTTTACAAGGAAGCCACATCTCACCTCAGAAATTCCGGTTTTACATTATCAGCCTAGTGTTCAAGGATACTTCAGTTTGTCCACAGTGAAGCATTTCTCATTTTGGTTTCCAAACTACTTTGCTTAAAAACAAAGCCCCACACTTTTCCTTTTAAAAGGAAGAATTGTTTTAAGTCCTTTCCTTCCATCTAAAACAGAAGGCTATCACATTTGGAATTGACCAGGTTTATCAAAACTTCTAATCAGGGTAACTTTATAATCTAGTTTTATGGCTGATTCAAGGTTTTTATATATTATATATATATACACACACACACACAGTGGCCAATTGCCGGCACTACTATGATGGGTCTCGTGCTTTCTCTTCTTGGTGGGGGGGGGAGTTCAGGGCACCGTTTCTAGCCCCTGAACTGGGGTATTAACTGCCCCATTAGTGTCCTAGAGGAGGGGAGTGGAGTGGGAGGGACCGAGGCCCGCCCTCTACTCCAGGTCCCAGCCTAGGGGCCCTAGGGATAGCGGTAAACCACTAGAACTAGCAGTTCCTTCCCCTGGGCTACTTCCCTCTCCTGCCCTTCAGCTTGTGGGGCTTCCTGCACAAATCAGGTGCCCCCTTACCTAGGGTCTTGGTCTTCTTAGCCCACCACAGCACTTCTCCAAACTCTCCTCCGCTTCCCTCCAAACTGCTCTCTACTCCAACACCAATCCACTCTGTTTCAACTCCTCCTCTTGTCTGATTGAAGCAGGGAGTTTTTATCATGTGACTGGCTTCAGGTGCTTTAATTAATGTTTAGCAAACTTTCTTCCCTCTACAGGGAATAAGGCTCCCTTCTAACACTCTCCTGCTGCCCTCTGGCCATGCTGTATCACAAAATATTATATATATATATTTTGTGATATATAGAGGGAAGAAAGGTTTCAGAGTAACAGCCGTGTTAGTCTGTATTCGTAAAAAGAAAAAAGAAAAGAAGTACTTGTGGCACCTTAGAGACTAACCAGTTTATTTGAGCATGAGCTTTCGTGAGCTACAGCTCACTTCATCGGATGCATAGCACCGATGCTATGCATCCGATGAAGTGAGCTGTAGCTCACGAAAGCTCATGCTCAAATAAACTGGTTAGTCTCTAAGGTGCCACAAGTACTACTTCTTTTTTTTTTTTTTTAAGAGGGAAGAAAGTTTGCTATAAATTAATTAAAGCACCTGAAGCCACACACACACACACCTTGGGGTAATGAGCCAATTCTATTAACTTATATTGGGCAATTTCTATGTGAGAGGAACTTCCATTTCAACCAATATGGCCTAAAAATCCTATGTTTGATCCTAAGAGTAGTATGTATAAATCTGGGCAGGTTGCCTTCAGTGCAAGAATTGCTCTTTAACTTGAAGCATCGAAACACAAACCATCCATGTCAGTGTCAGAGCCAGAAGAATCCAAGCCCAAAATAATGCTGTAACTATCACAAGAATCGATAGTACTAAAACTTAATGATGCTACTGTCTGCCGACAGTTACAGTATTGGAAATCTCACTTACGGGTGCAGGCCTGGATACTTTGCAACCACTTAGACAACTGTGCAGCTTAGCTCTCATCAGCTCTCATGAGCCAAGAGATTAAGAAGACAGGAAAGGTAAGTAAATATAGTAGCTCTATGCTAATAAACAGCTGATTGCTGGTTTTAAAAAAAATCTGTGCTTTAGCTCAAAGGCTAGAATATAAAGAAGCATTACTGGGAAGAGGATGAAAAACTCTTAAGTCTAGTTTACTAAAGCCTCCTGACTCCTTGTTCAGAGAGATTTTCACAGGGCTTTTCATTTTAAATTCCTTTCAGTGTGTTTCAACATCTCTAATATTGTGAATAGTAATCAGCTGAGGTTATCTTATTATGTAACCTGCTTCTCATTGCAAAGTAAAGCACTATACATTTTCATTAATGTGCTGTATAACTTTAATTCACTTTATAGGAGTAAATTGATAGGTCTTAGTTTAGGATCAGGGATGAACTTGCCTATTTTTCTTGCAGCAGAGTTGTGCTCTGTTAACAATCAAGAGGAAACACAAAGCATTCATAGACTGTTTTGCATTCATTGTGTCCAAACTCTACATAGTGGTATATGTGTCTCAGATCATCCTGATGTCAAAATTTGATACGACCTCAAATTCTCTTAACAAAAATGTTTTAATCTAAGGCATCAAACAACAACATAATGAAGTAGCAGCACTGGTTCTGCGATTCATGAGATTGAGAGTCAAGTTATCCATAAAGTCACAGGATCTGTGCTCTCTCGAATATAAGAAGAAAGCTTCATAAAGTTCCTCTCTTCAAGTTCTCAGTCCTCTTTCCATTGATTTTTCAATTGGGTGATATGATGTGGCCTGCATCCTAGGAGAAATAACCTGACAATGTTCTAAAGATGGATCAGTTTTTTTAAAAAATGACAGATATCACCGTCATGTCAGAAACAAAATTAGTTCCGCACCTTTAGAGTGGTTATTTAACATTTCATAACATGCCATCACCAAGCTTCACAGATTACATCACTACCAAGTTCATTGTAATTTATCATAAATATCACACTTTTAATCACATGAACCAAAAAACAGTGTAAAAATACAACTAAGAAAAAGCATATTATTCCTTGGGAAAGGTATTTAAACTACTTAAACACAACCAGGGAAACATAAGCAAAAAAACAAAACAAAAACCCTTATCTTACTTGAGGAAAGTAAGCATTGTAGAATGCTGCCAGTGGAGCTGGACTACTCGTTCAATAGGATCAGAGGGCAATGACTGGCTCGAAGTAATTCCAGGTAGCAACTGTCCGCTCAGATGGAGTAGCATGTCATAAACAGTCTTCGTATCTTTGCCAAGGTTTTGTTTAAAAACTTTATCAGATGAAGTCATCTGGATTTTACACACATCACTAAATGCGGGGGGTGGGGGGGGGAGAGAAAAACTTCACTTTATTGTTTTAAATGTATTAAAACAGACTTGAGTTAAAAATAACTATTGTACCATTAACTGTGGTGAATTAATTAATAAACTATTATGGAAAGGTCTGAGGAATGGATTGTGAAAAATACAGTACTTCTTGATTTCTGTACAGATGTTATGACAACATAAGATTTTTGATTTGGTTAGACTATTTAATAAAACTGAGTCTGTGCTAGTCACCATTACCATTCAAGTACAATTCAAATACAATTTCATTTTCACCCTATATAAAAACCTACACATTTGGGAACCAACCAAATGAGATAATGCCTTTTTCTTTCAGTACTATCAAACAGCTAGGACTAACTCAGCTAATTCATATAACTGCTGATAGACATCAGGTTCAAGGGACTGGTGACAAGACTCTACATACTGGAATTTGCTTCCCCTGTTGACCTTGTGGGCAGGAGGAAAGGCACAAAACTATTCATTTACATGGCTTTGCCTTGAGATAGTGGTGACTGTCAGAAACTGGGTTCATTTTGGGATCAGACTCAATTTCAACTGTAATAAGCACTGTATATGGTTTTAATGTTGTACTTGCTCTCAGAGCCTCTTGTTTGGGAACATTTTATAAATGGAAAAAACAAAAAACAGACCTTTATGTTTTACAATGTATAAAAAGTTTGACTAATTAAAAATATCTTTGGGTTTCTCCATTTAATTAGTCAGTTGCATATTAAAAGTAACTTGGTCATAAACATGGGTCATCCAAGAATGTTTCTAGTGATGGAACACACATTGGTATGATGCAGCATTTTCCTAGGAAACATCTAAGAAAAAAATTACAATTACCGTCTTAGTGAGTGGGGAATAGAAATAGGATTAGGTCCCTTAGACCAACCAAAGAGAGTGAACCAGTTCTGAACTGCAGTTATCACTTTCTGAAAGAAGATGTATTCCTCTCGGTCTTCGTCAGGAAAAAGCGATAGTTGAAATTTATTCTCTCTCTCCTGACTTTGGCTGTCAGCTTCATCCTTCACCCTTTCATTTTCAAGCATATTTTCCAATTCTGAATAATACAAAAAGTATTCCAAATTTTCCTTATCCATTTTCCAGTACAAAAACAACACTTTTTAAAACACTAATCTTATTGAGACAGCAAAGAAATAAAATACAGGGATCATATGAACGGTTACTTATATTAATTATTCCTGACAAGTGACAAGATATAAATTTTGGAAACAGCAAACCTTGCATTTCTGGGTCCTATTTTTATTTAGAAAAGGAGAAATAGTTATTACACAATCAGAAAAAGATAAATACAGATCATTCAAACTTGGCATATGAAATCATGGGCAGTAATCCTGCCAAAATATTATTAGAAGTGGTTCCAATAAGGATTGATTACAAACCTTGTTCAGGCAAGTTCCATACCCCAGTGATACAGAAATGCACAACTGGCTAAGTTACCTTTGTCCAAATTATCAGGTACTGTATAAGCCTCTGATATTGGAAGAGGCTTGTTTGTACTATCAGTTTATTGTGTATTATCATTGCCCCCACCTCCCAAAAAAACCTGATATGGTTGAATACTATATTGCATATTATCACTATCATGCCTAAACTATAAAAAATTAGGAAATACAAAGTTAAGGATTAGAAGTTTGTCAAATCAAGCACTCTGATGTTAGAAAATGCATTGCTCATGCAACCTTAATTTGGCCCCCTTGTGCATATGTATTGTGATACAGCCTTCAACTTACATGCAGAAGTGATTACCTGTGAAACATCTGGAGCAAGTGACTTGCTCAGCATCACATAGGAACTCTGATACTACCACTGACTGTACCACAAAGTCTCCAATACCTTAACCATGAGACCATTCTTTCTTTTCCTGCAAACCCCCACCTCATTCACTACATAGCTTCCAACTTCTGCAACAATGAGGCAGAGGTCCTACTTAACAACTGATTCCTTCACTACTGTGACTGAGGAACCTCTTTGTGCCCACTGGCAGAGGGGACAGAGTTTTACAGCAATCCTCTTGGTCAATTATATGCACAATAATTCACCAAAGGGGGGCATGTAAGTTCTCTACTGAGAGCCAATAGCCCACTGGTCATCATAATCATTGTGTAATGTATGTACAGATAATATTTAAGAAGTTATGTACCTATAATGAAAATTAAGTTCTTGACATTAAAGCAGGTTATCAGGAGGTGACATACCTTGTACAGATTCTGTTCAGGGAGAGGGTGTTAGACACTAATCTCTCTGTCTGCTCATTGTGCATCTCATGATATATCAGGGCTTGCAAAGAATCACACAGTATCCTTTAAGTAGGGGATAAGCTGGCAGCATGTTTTGTCTCATGAAAAATGGATTTCAGCCAGGTCTGGCTGAAAAACGCTAGTATGACTTTGGGGAGAGCTTTAGTTAAAAACATCTAGGTTTTAAAATGAGTGTATGATTTTATTGTATATGTAAATATTTGTTTCCAATATATAGATCCATAGATATTTAGGTCAGAACTGACCATTATGATCATCTAGTCTGACCTCCTGCACAACGCAGGCCACAGAATTTCACCCACCCACTCCTGGAAAAACCTCTCACCTATGTCTGAGCTATTGAAGTCCTCAAATCGTGGTTTAAAGACTTCAAGGAGCAGAGAATCCTCCAGCAAGTGACCCGTGCCCCATGCTATAGAGGAAGACGAAAAACCTCCAGGGCCTCTTCCAATCTGCCCTGGAGGGAAATTCCTTCCAGACCCCAAATATGGCAATCAGCTAAACCCTGAGCATATGGGCAAGATTCACCAGCCAGATACTACAGAAAATTCTTTCCTGGGTAACTCAGATCCCACCCCATCTAATATCCCATTACAGGCCATTGGGCCTATTTACCATGAATATTTAATTACCAAAACCATGTTATCCCATCATACCATCTCCTCCATAAACTTATCGAGTTTAATCTTAAAGCCAGATAGATCTTTTGCCCAATATTCTTTCTCTCTACCTACTTGCTATGATTTGAATCTCTTCTCTTTGTTAAATAGAGTTTTGTTTGTTTTCACTATAAACACATTTAATTGCTGTGTGTTAAATAGAGCAGTGGCCTGAGGTGAAGCTAGTAAGCTGAAGTGCACTGCTTCTTTGAGAGCAGCAAATCTGTAAATACTGTGCGTGTACAGCAGAACAGAGGCAGGACACTCCAGGGAGATGCTCATAGTGCTCAAGGGTTGAAGCATATCTAGCACTAATCTGCACATGGACAGTGGAGTGCTTGTGTTGCCTGTAGGACCAGGGAGCTGTCCCCAGCAGGCACAGACAAGACCTCCCCACATTAAGGGTAGGTGGTAACAAAGTGTCTCACAACCGTAGGCACCCCCAGAAAGCATCACGACTACACAGCCTAATTCATCCCCAGAGTACCACCCATCCTGTGCTCTGTGTAAAAAAATAGTATGGGATCACATAATTAAAGACCATATCTTAATGCATACATATGAAGGGACCAAAGTAAGATTGCATGGACAATGTTCATTCTGGCATTTCCTAACTTGAGAGTGCTTGATTCGTCTACATTTTAATCCTTAACATTGTATTTCCTACTCTTTTATGGTTTAGTTTATGGATGAGAGCAATCTTAACTAACATTAAATGAAGTTGTTTATGTATTTCCTCTGCTTTTTTAATAGAAAGAATATTTTATATATGTACTTTTAAATAATAAAGCCTTTACACATTTTGTTGCCTCCTGTGTATATTTTGTTGTCATTGTAGTCTTTGTGAAACTCCATACTACGCCTCTCCCTGTTAACTGAAAAGTAATTAAACTATTCAAACAAAACATTTTACTGGAACTTCAGTGTCTTTTTTTTAAATTGTGTAACACAAGACTATGACTCAGAGATCTAGAATTTCCTATTTCTTTTAAAAGGTGAATATTCAGAAAGTACCAGACCCAAATTTGGAAGGATCAGATAAACAAACAATCTAAAGGAAAAGAGCTGGAATTTTGTAGCTTATTTTCATGTCATCCTTTTTGAGGAAAGTAAACAATAACCTTCTGAAAAGAACCAGTGTGCCTTATTCCAGTACAAACCCAAAGGAGCACAGGAGGAGCTGAACCAAACCCTGTCTGCTTTCATTACAGCTCCTCCTGGGACCCTTCTTTGTAACAATGTCATGGGAGTCTAAGAGAAATCAATTATTAAAGGCAGGTGTTGCCATGACAACCAGGACAACAGTGACCCTTCCCAAGTACATAAATGAACTGGAGGGAGTGATGAGCGGTTAAATATCTCTGACGTTTCAATGTTTCAGGCAGCAGCAGGGGAAGGAATCATGCATTGTGGGGGTGAAGGGAAGGGGAAATCAGGCTTTTCCCATGTTTTAAGTCTTTCCAAATTTCCTAAGAAACCAACAGCATACCAACCCAAAATACATACTGGAGATCATTCCACACACATTTATTTGTGTCTGACACCTGGTTCAAATTTCCCATGGCATGTTTACAAAAAAGAGTTCCAAAAAAAGGTGAGACCCTGAGGTACAGGCCTTGCAAAAAAGAAAATTTTGATTCAACTTTAATTGCTGTGAGACTACAGTAGATACTGTCTTTGCTACACTAATTACTACAGTGTTTACATTTCTTAAAAAGCATTTTATCATCATCATCATTTTGGTCTTCATATTTTTACGAATAACCCATTTAGACTTTCACTGTGCAGGATATTAATATTCATTGTGTGTGGTTTTTGTTTTGATTTTTCAATCTAAACTGGTTTTATAATTGCTTACAGTTTAAAAAGGGAAATAGTCATGTCAGCTGATTCCTGTTTTTAAAACCTTGTGTTAGCTATGTGATGAGGATCTACTGTACTGCAAATTCCCTTTCCATTGGGGAGTTCTATCAGAATTTCTCTTCCTTAGACAATGGTAACATGGTCACCTTTAAAAGGACCAGATTCCACCACTCTTATGCATACTGAGTATTAATTTGTTCCTGGAATAGTCTCACTCATTTTAGTGGGATGGCTCCAGTCATATGATATTACCTTACATGAGTAAGAATAGCATAATCTTGCCCAGAGTTTGTGACCAGTTATTGGCACAGTAGAATCCAACCACAGGTTGGGTCCACCCACCACAAGGTTAAAACTCAGTGACTATGGCAGCTAATTTTTGCCCCCCTCAGCAATCTAGTCGGGCACAAGGCTGTTATCCTGTAATCAGTTCAGTACAGGAGGGAAGGGGGTTTGCTGCATGAATGAGACTCCTAGACACGCTGTGTAACCAGTTTGGTTAATTCCAATTCCAATATGTATTTCCCCTCTGTGTTCATGTCCTCCAGACATTCTATCCTCTGCTCAGATGGGATGGGATAGTTTCCCAGACATTCACAGGCTACACTCATTGTCAGGCAGCATAGTAGATAAGACATTTTTCTTTAAAAAATTTAAACACAGCAGTAGTAAGCAGAAATACTGTTACAGAAATCTATATTTTTAAATATTAATTGCTGTTTTACCTGAAGAAGAGCCTTCATAGGCTGAGTTAGTGACTACACAGAGGGAACTGGAGGAAGTACTATGGGACAGTGATCCTGGAGTGTAACAGGGATGCAAAACAGCTTCTTCATTGTTGCAGATTATCCCATTATGGTCTATAAAATACAGATTTTGAGCTGCAGTTTGATTAAAATGCACAATAAAAGACATTATCTTACTGGCTGTGTATTAATGGTTCACATACATAGTTATCTGCTATTAAATCTTGGTTTCTTTTGCAGCTCAGTTTATCGGGTAACACTTACAGTTTGGCTGATGATAACATGGCACTTCTCTAAACAGTAACTGAAGAAAGAAATATGTGCAATTTTCCCCCCAGCTATAATCTGTACTTCTCAGGTCCGGGCACCTGCTGAAGAAACCCCAGAGGAGCATTCCCAACTCTAAAGCTCTTAACCAGGAACCAAGTCCCCTTTTAAGGCATGTCTGACTCCAGCTCCTCATTCAGTAGGTCTCAGTGTTTCATAGTCAGCCTTTTCAAAGCACTACCAATCCCACACATTTCACAAAACAAATTAAAAAGCAGCATCTACAGACCCCTCAGATCTGTTGAGATGAGCACAGGAGTAACAACACTGAAACGTAATCCATGTTCTCTAAAAATAGTACTTTTTTAAAATCCAAAGATACCCTTTCTCAGTACAGTCTTACTCTCCACTGCTGCAGGGGGAAAAGAGGCTACTAGCAGGGATACAGGCAATTGGGAAGTAGTGAGAGATTACCAGCAGGTGAGGTTGAGATAACGTATGAAGTGTTAGGATATAGATATTCAGGCCTGTCTGTAAAGGCCTATACTCTAAGAATTTAGGTGTATTCTTATCACTTGGCTAGTTAGAGGTAGAAAAGAAAGAATCAAAATCACTGTCTGCCAGCGTAAGGGTCTTCTCTTACTGTGACAGTCTGAGGCCCTGTTCTTAGGCTAAGGCCTTTGGCTAAGCAACAGAGGCAGCCATAAGCTAGGAAGCGACCGGTCACCTCCTCACATTCCAAACTAGTCACATTGAAAGAAGGTGCTATTGGGCTGTTAGGAATACAATCCTGTCCTGATAGTGCCTATCACCTCCAGAGAAAGGGAAGTGCCTAAAAGATGTAAAAGGAAACTTAGTTTGATAGCATCCTGTCTGGCAAGAACTCACTTATCAATAGCTGGGATGTGAAATCCTCACTTCTGTACTGTTTTGTCATTATAGTTCCCACTTTGCTATTATTTGTCTGTATAATCTCTGTCTGGTTCTGTGATTGTTCCTGTCTGCTGTATAATTAATTTTGCTGGGTGTAAACTAATTAAGGTGGTGGGATATAATTGGTTACGTAATCATGTTACAATATGTTAGGATTGGTTAGTTAAATTTCAGGAAAATGATTGGGTAAGGTATAGCTAAGCAGAACTCAAGTTTTACTATATAGTTTGACGTCAATCAGGAAGTGGGTGGGTGTGGGAAATGGGAACAGGGAATGGGGGTGGGAAAATTGGAATCATGTTTGGCTAAGGGCAGGAATGGGAACAGGGACACAGGTGTAAGGCTCTGGTGTCAGAGCTGGGAAGGGGGACACAAAGGAAGGAAACTGGAATCATGCTTGCTGGAAGTTTACCCCAATAAACATCGAATTGTTTGCACCTTTGGACTTCGGGTATTGTTGCTCTCTGTTCATGAGAGAAGGACCAGGGAAGTAAGTGGGTGAAGGAATAAGCCCCCTAACATCTTGGTGCCGGTGACTTGGATGCATTGCATCGGATAGGTGAGTGGCAGCCTGTAAGTCGCCCTCCCCAACAGTCCGCGCAGCTGCTTGGAGGGGGTATAGTGAACTCTCATGATGGTAGTTGCGGGTTCTGGCAAGCCAGGGTAAAGGATTTTTTGGATAAATGGATAAGGAAGAACCAGGACCCATACCAGGTGCAGGGGTCACCCTGGGATGAGATTAAAAAGGAAATGGAGGAAGTGTTAGGGGACCCAGAAGAATGAGGGGTGGCTGAGGAGCCCACCCTCCTTGGTATATGGGTAGTGGAAGAAGGTCCCTGCCCATGGGGACTGAATGCCTTCCAGGGAAAGGAGGCACTTCAGTCTGCTTGTGAGAGGTCTGAAGTAAGGGCAGCATTATGGGAAGCTGCCAGTAATCTTTCAAGTTTGGTGCTGCTTCAGCAAGGGCTGCTGAAGGGTTGTAAATTAGTTAGGGATAGTGAAAGATGATTTAGCACAACAGTGTTTAAAGTCAAAAGCAGAGTTAACAGACTACCTTTAGACTTGGTCCTGAGGGAGTGGAGAGAAAGAAGGGGAAGAAAAAAAAAAGTTTCAAAGTGCAAAATGGCACGGTTTGCAGGAGCAGGTAACAACCCCCACTCTTCTCCCAGAGCCAGAATGAGAACCTGGGGATAAGGGTTCCCAACTGTTTCAATCCAGGGAGCCTACTCTTGGCTCAGAACGAACTATATCCTTTTCTTCTTTTCCGTCTTCTTTTCCTCGGTTTACTTAATTTGCTGCTGGTAGCCTATACTTTAAACTGACCTGACAGGCTTAATTGGTTTCTTTCCACCTCTCCCCCTGCCTTTCCACACTTTTGTTTTTCTGAAGTTTTAATGGAGGGTACTTTGGATACTTATGTGAGATGTTTTTGGTTATTTTGGACAAAGTATGACGGAGGTCTGCTGTATTCCACTGGAATTTTTGGAATAAAAGATCCATGGGCATCCATGGAGACAAATGTTTTACTGCCTCTTTGAACAGTCTCAAGGTAAACACTTTACTAAAGCTTTTGATGCTGTCTCACATGACCTTCTCATAAACAAACTAGGGAAATGCAACCTAGATACAGCTATTATAAGGTGGGTGCAGAACTGGCTGGAAAACCATTCCCAGAGGGTAGTTATCAGTGGTTCACAGTCATGCTGGAAGCGCATAACAAGTGGGGTCCTGCAGGGATCGGTTCTGGGTCCGGTTCTGGTCAATATCTTCATCAATGATTTCGATAATGGCATAGAGAGCACACTTACAAAGTTTGTGGATGATACCAAGCTGGGAGGGGTTGCAAGTGCTTTGGAGGGTAGGATTAAAATTCAAAATGATCTGGACAAACTGGAGGAACAGTCTGAAGTAAATAGGATAAAATTCAATAAGGACAAATGCAAAGTATTCCATTTAGGAAAGAACAATCAGTTGCACACATACAAAATGGGAAATGTCTGCCTAGGAAGGAGTACCACAGAAAGGAATCTGGGGGTCATAGTGGATCACAAGCTAAATATGAGTCAACAGTGTAAGGCTGTTGCAAAAAAAGCAAACATCCTTCTGGGATGTATTAGGAGGAGTGTTGTAAGCAAGACACGATAAGTAATTCTTCCGCTCTACTTTGCGCTGATTAGGTCTCAACTGGGGTATTGTGTCCAGTTCAGGGCGCCACATTTCAGGATGGATGGGGACAAATTCGAGAGAGTCCAGAGAAGAGTGATAAAAATTATTAAAGGTCTGGAAAACATGACCTATGAGGGAAGATTGAAAAAAATGGGTTTGTTTAGTCTGGAAAAGAGAAGACTGAGAGGGGACATGATAACAGTTTTCAAGTATGTAAAAGGCCGTTACAAGGAGGAGGAAGAAAAAAAATTCTTAACCTCTGAGGATAGGACAAGAAGCAAGGGCTTAAACTGCAGCAAAGGAGGTTCAGATTGGACATGAGAAAAAACTTCCTAACTGGAAGTTAGGAATAAATTGCTTAGGGAGGTTGTGAATCTCCATCATTGGAGATTCTTAAGAGCAGGTTAGACAAAAACTTGTCAGGGATGGTCTAGATCGGGGCGGGGATTTTTTTTGGCCCAAGGGCCACATCGGGTTTCCAAAATTGTATGGAGGGCCAGTTAGGGGAGGCACAGCCAGGCGTGGACCGGCCCCCGACCCCTATCCAACCCCCACTGCTTCTCGCCCACTGACAGCCCCCCCGGGACTCCTGCCCCATCCACCACCCCCTGCTCCTGTCCCCTGACTGCCCCCCACCACCCTATCCAATCCCTCCTGTCATTCCTAACTCCCCCCACCCCGAACTTACCCCCATTCAACCCCCCTGTTCCCTGCCCTCTGACCGCCCCGACCCCTATCCACAGCCCCACCCCCTGACCACCCCCTTGAACTCCCCTGCCCTCTATCCAACCCCCCCTGCTCCCTGCCCCCTTACCGCGCTGCCTGGAGCACCGCTGGATGGCGGCACTACAGCCACGCCCCCCAGAGCACTGGGTCAGGCCACAGCTCTGCAGGTGTGCTGCCCGGCCACCCAGAGCATTGCACCAGCAGCACGGTAAGCTGAGGCTGCGGGGGAGGGGGAGCAGCAAGGGAGGGGCCAGGGGCTAGCCTCCCAGGCGAGGAGCTCAGGGACCAGGCAGGAGGGTCCCGCGGGCCGGATATGGTCCGTGGGCCATAGTTTGCCCACCTTTGATCTAGATAATACTTAGTCCTGCAACAAGTGCAGGGGACTGGACTAGATGACCTCTCAAGGTTCCTTCCAGTTCTATGATTCTGTGAAGTAGAACTGCAGAGGGAGTTTGTTGACTTGTCAGGCCTGGAAATTTAGGGCATGTAGCTTCAGTCTTGCACAGCAATTCCTGCTTTAGGCCCCAATCCACCAAAGCACATGTTTCACTTTAAGAATGTGAACAGTCTCATTCTTTATATTTTGTACAGTTAAGTCTTAGGGGCAACTAGTATCTGTTCTGAATGTCTTGAAAATTTTTATAAAACTTTCTTTGAGACTTAAAGGGAGCTAAAAAATGGGACTTCAGCACTTGCTTAATGTTAAGCATGCGAGAAGTCCTTTGCTGGTTTGGGGCTATTAATGTTGGGTCATTATCAGTTACATTCCCCATAAGTGTCCTCATACCCAGTTTAACAATTTTAATTTCTTTGGCTCCTACGTTTATAATAGTTAATGTCCAAATCTACCCTTGTGTGAAATTCTGTGCTTGGGAAAAACTGGAGTCATTTAAGTCTTTAGTCAGAAACAGTGATTATTAAATTTGTTCAAGACTTTCAGAACAGATAATAGTGGGCCTTTGAGACTTTAGCTGAAAAAAAAATTAAAACCATGAGGATTTGTTGTTTTGGACTTGTAAAGGGGTTTGCATCAAAAATAAGCCTTGTCAAGAGACACTAGTGCTACCTCAACTATGAAGGACTGCAGTTCTCAATCAGAAGAACCATGAGGTGATCACAAAAGAATTTGAACCTGAGAGCTCAATTTAGCTACCATTAAAGTCAATGAAAATACCCATATTAGCTTCGTTACATTGTTGATAGTTACCTCGTTCTGAAAAGGCCTAAAGATTTGACTAGCATTCTTTTAAAGTTATTTTCCTTTCTTAACATATTAAAAATTCCATAAAAAAATGTAAATGACCCCAGTAAGTCAAATTAGTAGTTTGCCAAAAAAGATAAAAATAAAACAAGCTAAGCTGAACTAAAAGGTTTTACATCAAGTAAGGAAAGCAGAAGACATATGTAGGACTCAAGAATGACTGACTGTTCTATATACCTTTGAAGAAAAAAAAATGAACAAATTTCAAATTACATTAAATACTCAATGGATAAGAGCAGGAGTACAGTCATATCCACTGGAAGGCAAAATATATTATGCTGGGCAGGGCACAGTGGCTCAACATACTAGTTTCTCTTTGGTTTAATGCCTGTAACAGTTTTATCACTCTTGAAGTAACTGCCATCTGAGTCAGCACCAGTTTAATCAATTAATCCTGCAGCCCTTTGAAAAACATAAATAGGTATTTTTACCCCATTGGAATTGCACATACTACATATGTCACACAATTGCAATTTATGAGAAAAACATTTAACAATCTTAAACATCAGAACAAGTTAAGGGAGATATACAGGGTCAAATATACAGTGTGAACAGTATAGTACAACAATGCATTTATCTAGTAATAGGGTAGATAATCTTTCCAAGCATGCTCTATTACAGAACAAAATACAGGTTTCAAATAGAAGACTCCATTTAAAAAAAAAAAAAATCACAGCATCAATCCTGCAACTGACTACAATGAAATTGTAAAAGAGGACCACCACTCTCTCTCTGTAGCACAGTAAAACAAAATTTCTTTAAGGTACTGTTTCAATGGTACCTCGCACCAGTCAGGTTAAAAACATATAGAGATTGTATAGGAATAAATGTTGGAGAAATTGTTGTGAAAGAGGAGATTTTATGTATGTATGGTGAACGTGTCCAGTCAGAGAGTATTAGAATGCAGTCGGTAATAAAAAAAAATCACAAATTATTGATTATCATCATCAAATTATCCTCTAGGGCTTCCTAGTGGAAATAGTCACACAAGTGAGCATACTTTAAAAAAGCAGACTTTAACAAACGCAGAGAAGTGGTAGGTTAGGACTCAGGGAAAGAAAATCTAAGGGATAAAGGAATGGCAGCTTCTCAAAGACAAAACAAAGGCAAAAGACAGCTCTGCAATGACCTGAAAGTCATAAAGGAATTCGACAAGAAATGGAAACATGGACGAATTGCTGAGAATGAATATAAAAGTATAGCACAAGCATGTAGTAACAAAATCAGAAAAGCTAAGGCACAAAATGGAGTTACATCCAGCAAGGCACATGAAAGGCAATAAAAGAAGGCTGTACAAATACATTAGGAGCAACAGAAAGCCAAAGGAAAGTGTACGTCCTCTACTTATCCAGAAGAAGAGCTAATAAGTGATGGCATCAAGAAGACTGAGGTGTTTAAGGTCTATTTTGCTTCAGTCTTCACTAAAAAGATTAATGGTGAGTAGATACAGTATTAATATAAATACTAACAACAAAGGGGAAGGAACACAAGCCAAAATATGGAAAGAACAGGTTAAAGAATATTTAGATAAATTAGATGTATTCTGGTTGGCAGGGCTTGATGAAATTCATCCCACAGCATATAAGGAACTAATTGAAGCAATCTTGGAATCATTAGCAATTATCTTGGAGAACTCAGAGGATGGGTGAGGTCTCAGACAACAAGAGTAGGGCAAACATAGTGGCTATCTTTAAAAAGGACCCTGGGAATTATAGACCAGTCAGCCTAACTTCAATACCTGGAAAGATACTGGAACAAATTATTAAACAATCAATTTGTAAGGATCTAGAGGATAATAGGGTTATAAGGAACAGTTAGCCTAGATTTTTCAGGAACATATCATGCCAAACCTTTGACAAAGTTACCAGCCTAGTGGATGGAGGGGGGAAGCAATAGACACTATATATATTGATTTTAGTAAGGTTTTTGACACAGTCCCGCGTTATATTTTCATAAGCAAATTAGTGAAATGTTCTCTAGATAAAATGATTATGAAATGGGTGTACAACTGGTTGAAAGACCATACTCAAAGAGTAGTTATCAATGGTTTGCTGTCAGACTCGGTGAGAGTATGTAGTGGGGTCCACCAGGGGTCTGTCCTGGGTCTGGTACTATGCAATGTTTTAATAATGACTTGGATAATGGAATGGAGACCAGACTTATAAGATTGGAGGATCTGGGAGGGGTTGTGAGGACTTCAGAGGACAGGATTAGAATTCAAAATGGCCTTAACGGACTGAAGTATTGGTCTGAAATCAACAAGATGAAATTCAACAAAGACAAATGAAAAGTACTTTACTTCGGAAGATAAAATCAAATGCAGAACTATAAAATGGGAAATAACTGGTTAGCTGGTAGTGCTGCTGCTAAGAGTCTGGGGTCATAGTGGATCACTAACTGAGTATGAGTCATCTATGTGATGCAGTTAGATGCATCATTCTGGGGTGCACTAACAGCAGTGGTATGTGTAAAACATGGGAGGTAATTGTCCTGCTCTATTTGGCATTAGTGAGGCCTCAGCTGGAGTACTGTGTCCACTTCTGGGTTCTACATTTTAAGAAAGATGTCGGCAAACTGGAGAGAGCCCAGATAACAGCAATAAAAATGATGAAATGTTTAGAAAACCTGACATATGAGGAAAGGTTAAAAAATGGGTATGTTATTCTTGAGAAAAGAAGATTGAAGTGGGGGACCCGAGAACAGTCTTCTGATATGGTAAGGGCTATTATAAACAGGACCACTATCATCAGTGGTCTCATATCCACTAAAGGTAGGACAAGAAGTAATGGGCTTCATCTACAGCAAGGGAGATTTAGGTTAGATAATAGGAAAAGCTTTTTAACAATAAGGGTAGTTAAGCACTGGAATAGGCTTCCAAGGGAGGCTGTGAAATTCCCATCATTGAAATTTTTTAAGAATGGGTTGGACAAACATCTGTCAAGGATGGTCTAGGTTTACTCAGTCCTGCCTCAGAACCATGGACTAGACCTGATGACCTCCCAAGGACCTTTCTAGCCCTCCATTTCTCTGATTCTATGAAAAGGAAATGAAGAATTAATCTGTCATCTGTTAGTAACTGCTTGGCTATTGATAGCCTTTCATTGGAAAAAGAAAATATAGTCCAACTGTAGAAGAATGGCTAAAAAAACCCATGGGTAGTTATGGGAAAATGTACACCCCATTTGCATGCCCAGAAAAATAAACAGAGGCCAAAAAGATACTTAGATATTTGGCTAACCTTTACTCAGTACTCAAACAAAGCACATTCACCTGCAAAAACACGAGCACACGTGTCCAATTTTTTTTTAATAGTAACATTTGATAGACATGCCAGATCTGTTAAATATGTATAATCAGAGATTTCATTCCATTTAACAAAAATCACAAGAAGTTAAATGCCATAGAAGTATGCTCACTGTGTAATATGCTAATACCTTGTCAAATAGAGAGATCTGATGACCATATTTATGTATAATGTCTCTTTAAACACAAGCTCACTGCTGTAATTATTGTTTAGTTTCTGGTATTTACATGACAAGGCTTTGTAAACCTGTTAAAAAACCTGTTCATAAATAAATAGTTTTAAAATGCTACTGAATGCATTCATTTTAATATATTGTATAATTTCATTGTAATGACATCTTTATTGCATGTAATTTGTTTATAAGCAATATTTTGTGCATTTTTTTCACTCCAAGTGTGAATAAGTATGAAAGAAGAGTTTCGTACTAATTATGTAAAAACTTTATATTGAAGAGCTATTATAAAGTGGTTGTCACATGGGACCTCCGGGATATAACATTGCCAGCAGTGAAATTCTGCAACATTAGAACACAGCTCTTCGAAGTCCTGCACCTTGTTTTCTCTTACCAAAGAAAAATGCTGAGGACTCCTGTGCAATGATTGTCTAACAGACAGGATAACCACATGGAAACCAGTGTACAATGTCCAGTGAAAAGGCATTCAGTACTGTCTGTCCAGGGGATCAACTGGCAGAGTAACACATGGCAATTATCACTGTGGATTAAAAATGTCACTAGCCTGTGGCTGCAGGTGTTTATTAGGCCTTCAAATAATGTCATTTTACACATTCTCACAGGGACACATTTTGCTATGTCCCTGACTGGATGGCCCGATCATGTGGGACCAGATTTAGGCACACACAATTTCCACAGTATGCATCCGATGAAGTGAGCTGTAGCTCACGAAAGCTCATGCTCAAATAAATTGGTTAGTCTCTAAGGTGCCACAAGTACTCCTTTTCTTTTTACAATTTGCCTGGTTGAAATAGGCAGGTTTGAAGGATGGCTGTTGTGGAGTGATAGTGCTGGGCTCTGGTGAGCCGCTGCAAGTGATCTCTTTTGACAGAGCTATGCCTTGGGGCTTACGCATTAGCAGTCATCACTGGGAAAGATAAGCAGCAGCCCATAAACGGGTTTAAGGACCTGGCAAAGGGCCTCATCTCTCTTCCCATTAAGCTAGTCACCTTTGTAAAGGTTCTACAGGCCACCGCTACTTAGGTGGGAACAAAGTAGCTACAAGGAATGAATACAGCAGCCCGAGTTCAACCCCCCTCAAGCCCAGGGGAAAACAGCTTTTCAGATCTAACAGAGCTCCCTTCTAGTCTCATGAAGGAAAACAAAATCTGCAGTCACTGAAGACTCTGCAGGGTCCATGCAGCTACTTATTCCGGATTCTTGCAGGATTCAAAGGCATCTGAATAAATTCTGAACATCAGTTGAGTCCTATGGGCAACTGAGGATCCTCTTTACTGGGATCATTTTTGAGGTTTTACTCATTTCTATCTGATTCAGCTTCAAACTTCCATTGGGATAAGAAAAACTACAGATGCAAATTAGGGTTGTCAATTAATCGCAGTTAACTCACGCAATTAACTCAAAAAAATTAATCGTGATTAATCGCAGTTTTAATCACACTGTTAAACAATGGAATACCAATTGAAATGTATTAAATATTTCTGAATGTTTTCTACATTTTCAAATATATTGATTTCAATTACAACACAGAATACAAAGTGTACAGTGCTTACTTTATACTATTATTTTGATTACAAATATTTACACTCTAAAATTGATAAAAGAAATAGTATTTTTCAGTTCATCTCATACAAGTACTGTAGTGCAATCTCTAACATGAAAGTGCAATTTACAAATGTTGATTTTATTTATCTTTTTGTAAAATAACTGCACTCAAAAACAAAATAATGTAAAACTTTAGAGCAGTGGTGGGTGACCTGCAGCCTCTCAGGATAATCCACTGGCCTCCAGACCATTTATTTATATTTGCACGGCCACACACAGCTCCCACTGGCCACGGTTCGCCATTCCCAGCCAATATATTCTGTGTTGTAATTGAAAATCAACATATTTGAAAATGTAGAAAACATCCAAAAATATTTAAATAAATGGTATTCTATAGTTGTTTAACAGCACAATTAATCGTGCGATTAATCCCAATTAATTTTTTTAATTGCACAACTAATCATGATTAATTTTTTTAATCACTTGACAGCCCTAACACAAATGAATAGCGCTGAATGGTCCCAAAAAAATCACAGACACGGATCATGTTGTTTTGTTTTTCCTAGAATTAGCAACCTGCTCTTGTTAATCTGAGGAATGTAAGGACCCCAATCCTGCAAATTACAACATGCGGCCCTGGCCTCTGTACATTCACAGACAGCCCCACTGATATCCAATGGGGTTCTCACAGGTAGAGCACTCTGCTTCCCCATTGTTATTTACAGGATTGGACCCAAGTAATAAACTGAACAATAGAGGCACACTGTGGTCACAGTAGAATTTATCTTAGCTTAATTTTTATCACGTTACAAACATAAACCTGCTGATGAATTGTTTGGAGCAGGTTCCGAATGTAATTTTGCCACTGCACACATTCTAGTTGCCTGCCTTATCTTGACCCTTCTGCAAAGATCATTTCAATGGTTGTAACTGGATTCTAAAGCATGGACATCCCCTTTAAGTAAGAAAGGTCCATCCATGTAAGTTTGACTTATTTTACACTAATCAATCTGATGTCTTCCAGTATTTCCACAGTATTCCAGATATATTTGAACAAAAACGCTACAAAAAAAATCTCATGCCTTTTCCAGAATCTCAAAAATACTGAACACCAGTTCCAACTATTATATAATTACTCTGTAATAACTTTACCATTCAATCATGCTGCTTTCTTCTGTGCTGTTTTTTCGTAACTAGTCCAATTGTAGGTGGCACAGAAACTGCCTATCAACCATAGCTCTCTGTCAGCCTAATTTAAATTAATTTATTTTCCTCCATGTAGTTATGTTATCTTTTCTACTCTTACTCCACTATTAGCACAATTACTCTAAAAGTTGTAGGCTTGTCATACATTTTTCAATAAATATCCAACTTATTTTGTCCCCCTACTTTCAGTAAGAACAAGCCTGAATCTGTATGAATCCCAACGTATTATAAAAATATCATTATGAGTTATGTTACTTCTAAGTAAAAATACTTCCTTAATTAAATAAGTAGCTCTAATCATGATAAAAATTATAAACAGACTACTGTAGTTAATATAATTACAATGTAATAACATAATTAAAAAGATTAAGTGAGGAAATGTTCACTACCCTTACCACTTCTCAAGATAATTTGCTGGTCTGTGCAGTGGAATGCCAGGTATGGATATACGGTAAGAAGGCAGTTCTCTGCTGTGGCAGCAACCTGAAGCGAGAACCTGGGGAGATCAGAGGGGAGGAGATAAAGTATGTCTTTTAATATATGAAAAATAATCTTTCAATATTTTCTATTAATATGACTGTTCTTCTGGTAATTTCTCAAATATTTCACAGTCAAGCTTTTTTTATGGTCACCTGATTTTTTAAGATTGCCTTCGATTTAGCTGTTGTATGGTGAACAATAAAGTAAACGCAGATATTAAGGTAACAGTAACCAACACTAAAAATAAGATATGCAGCCAATTTCTGCTCTCTTGTACTGTGGTGCAGTCAGTAGGGTTGCACTGCTGTGAGAGCACAATTTGGAAAGTTTGTGTATATCAATAACCCACAAACAGTGAAGACTGATACAATAGTGGTTCTCTCTTATCTGGCACATTCCACTCTGAACATGAATGTGTCATGAAAGTTTAATGGGTAGAAAGGATTTATTGAAATAAGTGAACTGTGTCCATCTGAAAACAAAAATAATTAAAATTAGAGTTGATATTTATGAGCATACTGAAGGAGGTTGCTGTCTTGCAAAATAGATTATGCAATTTTTGACACTGGAGAGAGTTTATCACACCTCAGAGAACTCAGTAAAAACAAAATAAATAAACAAAAGAAAAAAATGGGAGAGCAGTGTCAAATACTCAGCTGTCATCTACTCGACTGTCTTGAATCCACGAAGCCAGAGAGCTAGAGAAAGTTGCATATGAAGGCCTATAGTTTCACTTCCCTTTTCCTGCACTATTACATGCACTTTTTCTACTTTATGTAAAATTGATAATAATTTCATCCGATAACACTTTTACAGTATGTTAACACACAGGGAACATATACTACACAAACAGATCTTATACTGTCAAAAAGCAAAAGTTTCTAAAAAGTGATCAAGTTATAGGTCTGAAGCTATAAACACTTGGTACCACTGATCATGTAAATTTATGATTTTTTTCCCATGAAGGTACGTTATAAATAGTAGGTGAACATAACTAATTTATTGTTTGTGTTTGTAATGGAGCATAATCAAATCATATTAAAAAGTCTAGGTGTTTTATTTGAAAATAAGGTAAACATCCTCCTAGCAAGTGTGGAATTACTATATATGGTATATCACTCACTCAGTGGAATCAGTTTTTAAACGCTTAATAAAACAAAATCAAAACGTATGTGTTATCTGAATGAACCATTAGTGGTTCACTCATTTTCATTAAACCAATCCTGAGATTCTGTAATACTTTATTTAGGGAAACAGAACACCAACTGAAAAAATATCTATGCTTTTTTATTTTGTCCTAAAGACTTTCAGGCAATTTGTTTCAGTGAATACAAATACATGAGTGACATATTTTGCATTAAAGTAGCTGAATTGTGACCGACAGGGACATTGGAGATGTCATAGTAGATCATCAATCAAGCATCCTGTCTCCAACAGCATTCAGTGGCAGATGCAGACTGTCAGCCATGAAAGGTTTCTAAAAGGACAGATAGCCCAAAGACATCAGGATCTTCCTGACGGAAAGCTTTTTATCATCATGGTCTGGGGTGGATTTTTCAGAATACAGGAAGAAATGGCATCACCTGTTTAGGGCAATGAGAACAAGACTGTTTCAAAATCAATAAGGGCAAGGAACATAAAGGTTCAGATGCTTTAAAAGATCCTGAAGGGCCAAAGGGATCCTAGAGTGCAGCAAACAGAACAACTCTGATTAGATCCAGAGCCTGTGTAATTGGCGTGGAGAGGGGGGGAAATAAGATGTTCCATGTAAGCTCTGTGGGATAACAATTGTCCTTTCAATTCATTTGCACACAGTGCCAAGTAAAGTGAGGCCCTTATTGGACTCGGTCATTTTACTACTACTGCAACACAATAATAATGTCCAACGACAGACATCCTGTTTTCACATGATGTGCAAGATTTAATGCTTGTGCTGTATGTGCACTTAAAAATCAATGGATATTGACCAAGGATATATCTACACAGCCCATGGCGGCAAGTCACAGAGCCCACGTCAAACATCTCAGGCTCCCACTGCGGTTCTAAGAACTGTCGTGTAGATGTTGTGGCTCTGGCTAAAGCTCAAGCTCTGATGCCCACCCCCTTCCCTAAGCTATAGAGCTCTAGCCTCTTGACCCAGGCTCTGAGACTCATTGCTCCCTGCTGTGGAGATGTAGCCTAGAAGGTTCCAGGGCTCATTCATACTTCCCAAGAGTAAGGATCCATGCAGGCAAAATGTCAAAGAGGATTGGTCCATAACCCCCAGAGACTCCAAAGGCCCTACTGTGGAAACAGGTAGGACATGACAGATGGAAGGAGAAAGAATTGGAAGTTGAGGACATGAAGGCAGGGACCTAACTACTGTGATCTTCCTTCTCATTAAACTTATTCAGCTACCCATCATGCAGGCTTTTGTTAGATTCTTTTGCTATCCTAGAGCAGACCAGTCACTCATTCACCTGATCTAGCATGTAAGATATTATGCAGTACACACAGCTGGAAAGCCATAGATAATGTGGGATAAAAAGCATTCTGTTAAGTAAACAGAGTAGAAAATATGTACCCTTAGATAATAAAACAAGAACAAGGCCATCACAATGACTGATAATTCCATCATTAAAATGCAAGTTTTAAAGCTAGACAATAGAGGTCAAATCCTATTAACTACACCAAGCCGAACACTATGGGTTTGGTACAAGAAAGGACTACTCACACCAACCTCTGTAATCTGCTCCCCAGAGACCAGCCGTGGAGTCAATCTGCAACCACTATTGCAACACAAGGTCTACAGTAAACCCTGGCAGCTCCTATGTTCCACTCTGTAAAAGTAAGGCAGGTGGATCTGTCAGGTGCCTGCACCCAGAGCAGTGAATGAACACCAGCAGAGCACAGCAGCATTGCACCTACAGATGTCAGGCTACAGCTGGGCAAATAACTGATATTTTCTGTTTGGTGGCCAAACTGAAAAAGTCTGGAAGAAAGAATTATTTTGGTTCGACCTGAAATGAAAATTTGTTGGTATCTCACCAAACAGAATAACTGGAAAAAAGTTGTTTAGGCTCAAATGAAATATTTTGTTTGACCAAAAACGAAATGTTGCATTTCACTTTGGGGTGTTTTGGGGCCTCCTCCTCTTTTATGGGGGGGTGTAGTTAAATCTAACTACATTTCAAAATGAAACACTGTAAAATGAAAAGTCAAAAAGTGTTTCATCTCAAAAATGTGAAAACAAAATAAACTTTTTCTGAATTTCATGCACACACACACACACACACACACACACACACAATTTTTATTCAATCAAAACTATTTGTCAAATTTGACCAAATTCACAAACAGTTTCAGCTAACCCAAAACTGCACTTTTTGATGAACGAACTATTGGCTGAAGAAAATTTTGCCCAGCTCTACTTCAGACCCTTTATGTGAGATCCTGGCATTTATTTCTCCCCTCCCACTATATATAGCAGAACTGCATTGGGTTCTATCTTCTGGCTCTTCCATGGTGAGGGAGGCCAAATTTACTGTTACATAAGTCCTACTAAAGCATTTGTGTAGTCAAATAAATAAAATTTTAAAAAAGTGTAATGTGTATTAAAATTGGAGAGCCAGACCATCAACATGCAACATTCTCATTGATTTGTTTTTCAAGTATTGTAGTGATTTTTCCACAGTGAAGGATCTAGATTTGCAGCTAAGTGTGACACCCCTTCTATTTTCTGAACACTTGGGCAAGATATTCTCATCTTTTCTACCCGCTTTTACTTGCATCAGCCCTGCAGAATAAGAAGTCTGTCAATCTGGTTAAGGGCAGTTAAAGAAGCAAAAATTCAGATTATCAGTAAAAAAGAAAACTACAAATTAACTGGAAAGATGGGTTGTAAATTAAGGTAATCTTAGATAAATATTATTAGTGTAACTTCTCATGGTTCATTTAATTTAATCTACACAAATAGCAAATTGCCTTCTTAAAATACAACCATATTCCTTTACTTTAGAATTCAGGTTTATAGTCAGGGATAGTCTGATTTTACTACAAAACCTGCTTGCCATTGTGTGCCAAATCCACGCTGTGAAGCAGCTAGGTCCAAGAATGCCCAGCCACCATGACCTACTCTTACTTATGGCGCAAAGATTTATTATTTATTAAATCAGATTTCAGTCTTATACAAACTCAATACCAAAAGACACCGATCCAAACCTTAACATGAGTGTCCTTGACATGCACTTAGAAACACAACTACATAGGAGATGCAAAGTAAAAATTAACCAAAGCAGCAGCACTTCATCTCACCTTTCCACACGCCATTTCATCCACAGTCATGTAAACCTTATAGCCTAAAACTTCCCGTTGTACTTTCCCCACTAGACAAAAATCCCATCCTCAACTGCCTCAGCATTTCACCAGTGCGCACCCCAATAGACTGGCTTTGCCATGTACCCAGAAGATACAATTAACCTAACACTGACAAACCATCAAAACAGGTCCTTTGCCCCAACAGGGAAATGCACAAGAAGAATCGAATTTCCAGCTGCTTATCTTCTAATCACATTCCAAACACTAGATCAAGAGCTGGAGTTCAAGATCTTCGAGATTCAAACCTTTACAACAAACACTGTCTCTTTGGAGGTGGAAAAACAGAGGCTTTTTAATTCTGGTGGTACAATTCAAACAAATTAACATCTTTACAACAGCAATCGTTACAAATATGCACAATACACAATATTCCTTATGTGGTGTATAGGAGGTTACATACCAAATAATTATTCTCCAAATGTATTGCCTCCATTGACCCAAGCTGTAGGAATGCAATGGAACCCATTTCACAACAGTGAGCTGCTGGGGGAGCAGGTCCCTCTGTTTCAGCATTCTAGAACTAAAGACTCAAGAGACAACCCAACACCTCACATGTACCTCAGTTCCTTTCTAAGATCGCATTCCAGCAAAGCAATTTAGATTTCACAAGTAGTCCCACCACTTCAGTGGAACTGTTCACATGCTTCACTACTTTGCTGGATCAAGGTTGAACCTCTGGGCACATCCTCTAAATCTCCCATGCAGAGGCTGGATCAGAGTGAATGTGCAGAAGAGATACATTCGAACAGAAAGAGGTTATTTAACAAAACTCTTCATGACATTGCTTCTATTCATCCTCACTGTGAGAGCCTAACTAGCAATGACTGTGCTAAGTAGGTTAAGAGGTGACTTGATTATAGTCTATAAGTACCTACATGGGGAATACATATTTACTCTTCAATCTAGCAGAGAAACGTATAACACAATCCAATGGCTGCAAGGTGAAGCTATACAAATTCAGACCGGAAATAAGGCACACATTTTTAACCATAAGACAAATTAACTGTTGGACTTGCTGGACAGCCACCAAACATTGCTCTTCCTCCTCATTCAGGCATTCAGCAGTCATGCTATGAGATACAGGGAACTGAGTGCACGTGCAAAGTGAGACCTTGGTTCTGACTGAGTAAGTTGGGAATGGGGAGAAAGGGGTATGGGAGGCTGAATAGACAGTGTGAGAACGTCGGAGAACCAGCACTGCCTCGGCCATGCTGGGGAAATGAGAATGAGCTTAGCCTGATCCGCCTTGAGCTGGAGGATGACCTGAGGGATGATCAGGATCTGGGAAAAGGTGTTGAGGACAGCTGAGGTGGAAAGTGTCGGACAGGGAGCCTGGACTGAGGCCCTCCTCAAAAGCAGAACAGATGACATTGCCTGTTGTCCCTTGTAGCAAATAGGTCAATCATCGGGATGACCCAAGCTGTGAAGATGACCGGTAGGACATTTGTCTTCAGAAACCACTCGTGACTCATGGAAAAGCCTGCTGATGATTCTGAACCCTGGGTAAGTGAACAGCTATCAGGGTAATGCTCTCCTTGATGCAGAACTGCCACAGCCTGATCACCTCTAGGCAGAGCAACCTGGAGTGTGTGCCCCCTAGTCTGGTCACACAATACACCACAGTGGTATTGTCAGTAAATACATGAACCAATGAGTCTTTGATACGATACCGAAAAGTGCGATATGCATTGTAGATGGCCCAAAGCTCCGGCATGTTGATATGGAGCGAGACCTCATGTGCCAACCACAGTCCCTGCACTTTCAGTGACCCCAAATATGCCCCTCTACCCATCACGGAGGGTAACAACTGATCTGGTTGGCAAAGGCTGCGAAAGGCAATGCCTTATTAAACAAACAATCTCTGGATGCTTCCATCACAGCAAGGAGTCCAAGACCAGTGGAAGAAGATGAACCAGTCTGTCTAGAGATTGAAGGGTAGGATGGTAAATCGTCTAGAGCCACATTCTAGAGGGGACGTAGGCGCAACCTTTCTAACTGGACCATCTGCATGCAAGAGTTTCAGACAACTCCAAACAGTTGTGGAAGGCTCAGTCTGCAGATTGAGGTGGCAAATTATCTGAAAATGGTTGGTCGGCAAAAATGGTTTCAACATCACAGAATCTAATGGGGCCCCAATGAACTCTATTTTTCAGTGGGAGCCAAAGTTGACTTCCTAGTGTTTAGAATGAGAGCTAGACAGTCAAGCAAGTGCAGCATGTTTGCTGATGTGGGCAAGAACTTGCTCTCTAGCGCTGCCCCTCAGAAACCAGTCATCCAGATACAGGAAGATGTGAATTTCCTTCTTCCTAACATACACCATAACAATGACCACACATCTGGTAAAAACCCAGGGGGAAGAAGAGGGCCTGAATGGAAGCACTACATACTAAAAGTGGCATTCTGACATGATGAATTGAAGGAACTTTCTGTGGCTTGACAAAACCACCACATTAAAATAGGCATCCTTAAGATCCAGAGCAGCAAACCAGTTGTTCCGAGAAAACATAGGGAGAATAGTCAACAGTGACCGTTCAGAACCTCATATATCTGATATGTTTGTTGAGACTGCAAAGATTGAGATGCTTCTTACCCCCTCCCTTCGATTTGGGTACCAAGAAGTACCAGGAATAGAAGCTGTGACCCCGATGTTACAGTGGAACTTCTTCCATCACTCCCAAAACCAATAGAAAGTGGACCTGCTTGAGCAGTATCTCATGACGGGGTCCCTGAAGAGGGGTGGGGAGGATGTGTGGAGAGGAACTGCATGGCATAACCCAGTCTGATGGTGCCTAGGTCCCAGCTGTCAGTCGCGATAGCCCCGAGCATTATGAAAGCGGGACAGTCTGTCCCAAAAGGGGAGACATGAGGATAAAGGAGAAATGACTAGAACAGTGCTCTGGTCCAAGGAGTCAAAATGGGCTCTTGGATGATGCAGGGGAGCATGTGTGGACTGGTCAAACCCCAAGCTTTCTCCTATCGTATCTATCCGTCTTTCTGGGGTAGCCCTGTTGCATCGAAAGAGGGAAAGCCTGGCCAAAGATGCACTATGGACAATACTACTGCTGCTGTTAAATGCTGTAGTGGCGCCTCTGCACCACCAGCGTGTACAGCCCCAAGGACTGCAGGGTAGCCCTAGAGTCCTTGAAGGAGCACAGCATTTCATCAGTTTTGTCCAAAAACAGCATTTGGCCATTAAAGGACAAATCTTCAATGGCTTGCTGGACATAGGAAGCAATGCTCAAAATCTGCAGCCAGGAAGTCCGCCTCATGGTGACCGGAGAGGCCATCACTCTGGCCGAGGTGTCTGTGCCATCAAGTGCGGACTGCAAGGACATCTTAGCCACCAAGCAGCCCTCAGTGACAAATGCCCAAAATTCCTTTCACGAGGCCTCGGGCAGCTGGTCTGCAAACTCTGACATAGTGGTAGAATTAATTAAATTGTATTTGGGCAGGAAGGCTTGCTGATTAGTAATTCACATGTGTAAGGCAGAGGAGGTGTAAATCTTCCTGCCCATGAGCTCCAATTATTTAAAGTCCCTATTCTTGGGTGTGGACTTAAACCTGCCCTGCCAGGCTCTGTCATTCATCGCAGTTACAACTACAGAATTTAGGCCTGGATGGGAGTAAAACCCCTCAAATCTCTGCACAGGAACAAAAGAACATTTTTCCATGCGCTTAGCTGCAGGCAGTAACAAGACGACTGTGCTCCAGAGAGCCTTAACTGATTCAAGGAGCACACCGCAAGTAGGGAGGGCGACTCTCCCGGGGCAGATGGCTGCAGGATATCCACTAATTTGTAGGTGTTCTCTTGCAAGAACTTCACTTGGATACCAAGAGATTCAGCTACACACTGCAAAAGGTCTCGTTATGCCTAGTTGGCAGCCAGTATCAAGTGGAGTGCCCCAAGGGTCAGTCCTTGGGCCGGTTTTGTTCAATATCTTCATAAATGATCTGGAGGATGGTGTGGATTGCACCCTCAGCAAGTTCCCAGATGACACTAAACTGGGAGGAGAGGTAGATACGCTGGAGGGTAGGGATAGGATACAGAGGGACCTAGACAAATTAGAGGATTGGGCCAAAAGAAATCTGATGGAGGTTCAACTAGGACAAGTGCAGAGTCCTGCACTTAGGACGGAAGAATCCCATGCACCGCTACAGACTAGGGACCAAATGGCTAGGCAGCAGTTCTGCAGAAATGGACCTAGGGGTTACAGTGGACGAGAAGCTGGATATGAGTCAACAGTGTGCCCTTGTTGCCAAGAAGGCCAATGGCATTTTGGGATGTATAAGTAGGGGCATTGCCAGCAGATCAAAGGACGTGATCGTTCCCCTCTATTCGACATTGGTGAGGCCTCATCTGGAGTACTGTGTCCAGTTTTGGGCCCCACACTACAAGAAGGATGTGGAAAAATTGGAAAACGTCCAGCGGAGGGCAACAAAAATGACTAGGGGACTGGAACACATGACTTATGAGGAGAGGCTGAGGGAACTGGGATTGTTTAGCCTGCGGAAGAGAAGAATGAGGGGGGATTTAATAGCTGCTTTCAACCACCTGAAAGGGGGTTCCAAAGAGGATGGATCTAGACTGTTCTCAGTGGTAGCAGATGACAGAACGAGGAGTAATGGTCTCAAGTTGCAGTGGGGGAGGATTAGGTTGGATATTAGGAAAAACTTTTTCACTAGGAGGGTGGTGAAACACTGGAATGGGTTACCTAGGGAGGTGGTGGAATCTCCTTCCTTAGAAGTTTTTAAGGTCAGGCTTGACAAAGCCCTGGCTGAGATGATTTAGTTGGGGATTGGTCCTGCTTTGAGCAGGGGGTTGGACTAGATGACCTCCTGAGGTCCCTTCCAACCCTGATATTCTATGATTCTATGCCTTAAAATCCTCTGGTATTGAAGGGATGATCCAAGCATCACAGAATTATCCAGAGATGACGATGAGGACCTTAACTAAGCTGAAGCCAGATCCAGTTGCAGGGCTGATGGACCCAGATGGGACTCTGAAGACTCCGCCTGGAGGCTTGGGGAGGATCGACGGTCACCACTGCAGACCTGGCCAGTGATCTCGCCTTCAAGCAAGACGAAGAGGAGGACCTCCACAACTGAGGAGCATCCCACAGATTCCCTGGAGGCCAATGACCTGGATAAGACATTGCTGGCCAGTAGGCACTGGGTCCAGAGCCTCCATCCCAACCAGAAGATGAGTATCAATCCAGGTATCCGTAATGGTCCATCAGCAACCCTCGATCCAGGTTGGGCGATGAAGAGTGGAGGGATGATGAGCCCAATTCTGACATCAGTGTAGCCAATTACTTCATTTTATCATTCATTTATTGTGTGATGTTATGATTAACATGCTATCTCATATATAATCATTGTATGCTATATAGATTTAAATTGTAGAATTTTAAAAGTATCAGAGGGAATAAGTATACATTAGATATCTAAGTAAGTAGGGCTGAAACACAAGACCTACAGGCTGATGCCTGTAAGATGTCAGCTTAGCCATACTAGGCCATAGACGTAAGAAATGCTTGACATAAGTAAGTAACCAAAGAATGTCCCTATCCCACAGGATCATAGGAAAAAATGTGCCAATGGGTGGTTTTGCAAAAAATTAACTGTAAGAGTTATTTTTTGCTTACAAGATATCCAGTAGTCACATTTTTCTAACACATGCCATAACCGCAGAGTGCACCATGTGCATAAATGCTAATAAGGTATAGTCAGAATCACATTATAAAAAGAGGGTGCCCAGATTGGGAAACTTTAGCTCCCTATTGGAAGCTCCAGCAGGAACCACCCCTCTACTGATGATCAGTTGGCAAGGCAGCCATCAGACCTTAAGAATATCATTAAGGATGTGAGTATAACTACATTTGTAACTTGTGCATTAGTCTCTATAAAAATTCTATAGGCATGGGAAATCTTAACTTTAATTGTAACTTTAATAAAACTTGTAAAACACATTAGACATTGTATTTGTAAATGTATGAGTGGTCACTATCCTTCGTCTTTATGTGTTCCCAGAAACAAGTAGCAGGGGTGATTTTCACTCTGTTGAGCTTGAAACTGTAGTCACCAGAGCTGAATCCACGATGGCATAACACCACATTACAAAATTCATGTTAAATAAAATAAAAGGCCGTACCAAGGAGCCTCAGGATCCCAGAGATAAGGGTGGAATGAGACCAGAGAGAGAAAGTAACCAGTCTGGCTCGTCCATCAACCAGAATGAGGCAGGAGGCAGCACTGCCAATGGAAGTGGTACCATCAGTACTGAGCATGCCCATTCCAGAAATAGTGTTGGCCCTAAAGTCAGCAGCGGTACCAGAGTGTCTGAGGGTACTGATATCAAGGGCAGCGAAAGTTGCCACAGAAGCATTTGTGGTGCCTACTGTAGCAGTGCCAAGGAGATTCCCGGTGCCAGGGTTCCCCATATGGATCCCAGTACCAGCCCTGCTTTCACAATCTGTGGAAGGGCAATATTGGGGTGCGGTGCCAAGAGACCCGAGGGTTCAGCATCTTGTTCAATTGATAGAGCTATAGATGATGCAGCCCTGGCAAAGTCCTGAACCAAAGGAGAGGTTGGGACCAAGAGGCAAAGGAGATCTGTACCTGCCTGATACGCTGCTGAGGTGGAAACAATCGGTACTGGCATCTCCCTCATCGGTGCCACACTCAACAGATCCCCAGAGGCTGCAACTAGAGTCAACGGTACAGGATTTTGAACCTCCCTACTCAGTACCAAGGAAGGGTTAGAGGTACCCATGCCATCCTGCGCACCGCTACCAACTCCATGCAAGTTCATGCTTTTCCTCAGGGAAGCATAAGAGTCACCCCAAGACCAAGAGCAGTCTCAATTGAGCCTATGCAATCTCTTCTTCAGCACAGTTGACAGGGAATGGCTCCTCCATTTCTTCAGAGAGGCACCTGCTCTGGTATGTGCAGCAGCAGCACTCCCGGAACCCGAAGCACTGTGTGTGGGGGTCACTGTGGGGGATTGCTCTGCCACACGAAGGACAACGTTTAAACCCCCGTGAGGGCATCACTGAGAAAACAAACTACTACAACTAACACCAATGGTACTCCTAACTATATACAATCAGGGGAAAAAACTAAACTAGTTGAGAGGTTATGAGATTAAGACCACACAGAGCCTCGACTCAGCCATAGGCAGTACGAAGGAACTGAAGGAAGGCCGGGGTTGTGCCGCCACGTACAGCTAGGGGAGGGGCTATGACTACGAGGTGCAAGCGTCACCCCCTACAGGTACTGCTAGGCAAATTTCTCCAGCTCCACTGCACTGGGTGTGCAAATACCTAAGTGCAATATACGTCTGCACCTACTCAAAGATGATTACTTTAATGCCAGCTTTTTATTGAATTTGTTTTTTTAATTAAATTCCTCTTCAAGTGAATGGTGGTATTCCTTCTTTCATTTTAATGGCAGTACAGATAAAAGTTTATTGCGCACTAAAATGGTTTATCCCTCCATAACAAGGTTTGATAAGCTGCTACTGTATCATATAAAGAGAGTTACTGAAACTAACTACTGCGCCTGCCGAGCGACTATTTTTCAAGACTCAAAATTCTACTGTTTTGTATTACCCTTTCCTACTAATTACTGAAAGGTTTACAAAAAAACCACATCCCAAATCACAGTTTATCTTAGAAGTAAATAAAATGGGTCTACAAAAAAAAGGGGAGAGACATAGTGGAGTTACATTGATATAGCTCAAGAAACAGAATTTAAAAATTCCAACCACTACCTCTCTAATTACTTAAGTATTCATACAATTCTTGCATAAAAATATTATAAATATTTAGTTTTATATTTAGGGCAACCTAATACCATGTTGTAGCCTCATAAGATTTGAAAAGACAAAATGTTTAACCCTGAAAATTGAGATCATAGTAGAAATAGTGACAGGCAAATAATTAAAGTAGTGCTTATCTGCTTTTTGCACCATTCTAATTCTAAGATATATTCAGTCTTTTGTGCAACATATTATACTGCAATACAAAGTATCAGAGACTTCTGGCAGAAATGATGGCTATTAGTAAAACCACCTTCCAGAAGCACATTGCTAAAGGCTCAAATGGTAGTCCCATAAGTTTAGATGAGATCAGGTTCAAGTCCCAAGGGCAGACAGGTTCTCTTAATTGAGAGTACAACATTTCCAGGTCTTTAAGGAATCTGATTGTCATGTCACTTGACAAAACAGACTGTTATCCACGAGGGTGTCAAGCTAGTATTGCTGCCAGGTGAACCTTGACAGAGGAAACTGCTATGCTTTGCTGTTTCAGGTACAGCAAATAGTCGTGTATATGTCGGATGGATGAATGAATGCATAGGAGAAACCCCTGTTTGCCAAGCCCAGACCGAAAACCATTTACATCTTGACAGGTAGGCGGCCCTGGTGAAGGGCTTTCTACTGTTTAGTAAGACCTGGAAAACTTGCTCCAAACAAGCCTCTTTTCTGGGATTTAGCCATTAAGCTTCCGGGCTGTTAAATGAAGGGAACGCAGGTTTGGATGGAGCAGCTGACTATGGTCTTGAGTGATCAAATTCGGATGCAACCGAAGTGAGACTGGAGTCACCACTGAGAGGTCCAGTAGAGTAGAGAACCAGTGTTGGTGGGGCCATGCTGGGCTATTATAGGCCAGGCGTGATCCCACTTGATCTTTAGAAGCACTCTGTGTAGGAATGGGATTGGGGGAAAAACATAATAAAGCTTCCTGTCCAGGGGAGCAGGAAGGTGTCTGTGATGGAACCTGGATGTAGGGAGTATTTAACAAAAATTGGCAAGTTATACTGCAAGAAATTTAAAACAAAAAGCAATGCTAACATTTGGGGGTGGGGGGGGAAGGGCAAGGGGAAGGGAAGAATTATCACATCAGCTTCCTGATCCTTAACTGTGATCTGACTGATTTCACATCCTACACTGTAAGTTAGCATAGGACTACTAGGAACCCTAGTGAACTAGCTTTATGCAAAACATGTGAATAGAAACTTCAGACAGATTCTGTCTCCTACTTCCTTTTCTGTGTGCATGGAGGAGGGGTGGGAGCAGCATCTAGAAACCCAGCAGGATTGGTGAATGTGGTAGTCCTTTCCTGAAAGCCTCCTAAAGAACTGCAGAGCAGAAAGAAGGACCACCAGCTCTCTCTGATGCCATGAGGAGCCATGGAATGGGAGGAGGGACTTCCTAGCACCAGGACAGAAAGACAGGTCCTGCCCCACACCCAGGAACATTATATAGTAGAGAGGGGGTTCAAAAGAAAGATGATTTCATAGAGGTTTAGGTTCAAGGCAAACTCAAGCCACCTTAAAATCCAACCAGGGTTGGGTTGTTGCCAACTGCTGCAGACCATTAGCCACACAAAACAAGCGCTGCAAGGTTCATGCAGCCCTACAGTCAGAAACATTTCGTTCTTTAAATAGACCTCTAAAGGTTTATTCCATTGTATTGTATGAATTATGCATTAAAATGATGATATATTAGGTTAATAAGGAACTTTCATTCTGGAAGACTGCAAAGCACTTTACAAACCTGAATTGATAGGAGCACCATATTTCATGCTGATACTTCCTCCTATTCAACTGCACTATCATTTAAAATACAACACCAAAAAAAAATCTAATGGAGATGTTTTTAAAACAACAAAACAATTAGGACCAAAAATAGTAGGATTTGAGACATGTTCTAATGAGTAAACAAAGTGAATATGAGGGAGTGGAACAGAGAAAAACTGAGCAAAGTACAAGATTTTGAAATGATTTAAATCTTAAGGGCAAAGCTGAACAGCGTGGTTTGGAACTGGAATCCAGCTCAAAACAGAATGTATTTCTTCAGTTTACTTTCAAATGTGTTGGTTTATATTAGGGACTCCTTGTAATTTTTTTCCAGCTAGTTTATGTCATGAGGTTTGTGTCTTACACACTTCTCCCCAACATGAAGCGTACCCTTCCTTCCCCCAAATGAACTTAATTTAAATGCATTACCTGTTTTTTTCATCATCGATGAAGAATATGTTCCTTAAAAATGACACTGGCCTAGATGACCTGAAGCTGATATGACAAGCAAGTCCTACATTTGTCCCCTCTGGTGAGACTGCAATAACTTGGCCACTTGGAAACTGCACAGAAAGAGGATTAATCCTGTCACCATCTTCAAGTTCAAGCTCTGGAATTTCAACTTGTAGTGCTGACGGCCTGTGTTAAAAATCAATAATAATGATGTTTGTTCCCAAAGGGCAACAGTAACAAACTTGATTCACACATCTATCAAACTGCTTTTCGCAGCGCGATATATGAACCATGATCATAACAGATTTGTTTTTTAAATTATTGGTCAACTGAAACTAACTGAAAAATTATAAGTCCTTTAACATTTAACATGCCATTTTGTCTTTTACAAATGTACTGCAATTAGTTTTCTGTAGTGACCCATTGTAACTCAGCATTCTATGGAAGAACAGTTTTTACAGACCATTGTTATAACTAAGGCCTAAGTATTACTTTTATTTGTTTCCTTAAAAATCACCTATTGTTAAAGCTTTCCTCGATATTGATTAAATTGTATTAATGCTTGCCAAATTGTTCTACTGTTCAAAACAGCTTTTACTCTATATCTATTTACACAAAATGGAATCTCCTGGATAGAGACATTTTGAAATACTTTCCCTGGTCACACTAATTTAGGCCCCATCCTGCAATCACATCTATGTGAGTGGATCCGCAGACCCATATGGAGTCCTGCTGGATCCAGATGTGGTATTATTGACAACAGTCATCCAATAAATTACTATTTCTCAACAGAAATCCTAGGAAATTCACCCCATCTACATCAGCTGTAGGAAAATGGATGCAAGGTGTTCATTCAGGTCTGTGATACTGCAATACTTAGTCTTATAAATGTGCCGCTAACTGCACTAGAAAATGAAATTTACCATTTAACTACAGAAAAAAAATGTATTACAGGCAGAGGAAGTACAAGCTTCCTAACACTTCTCATACCAGTGCGCCTCAACTCTTGCCTGGAGAGCCTACTACTAGGGAAGGGAGCAATTCAAGTTGTGCCTAACATGCTAACAATGTCACCAACTCTGGTATTAGTTTTTGTTATGTTAGCATCTATCCACTGGAAACTATGGTGAGACATACAATCATTTAACACAGGTAACAAAAACCTATCAGATGGTAACTTTAACCACAATTGCTTTGAGCTGTATTTGAACTAGTGCCTAAAATTTAAAAGCTCTGGATACCATTACCAAGCCCTATTATTCAAAAATACTAAGCTGTACAACGCTATATGGTACAAAACCCATGATAAAGGACTCGGGGGGGCATCTGTTAACCAAATATTGCACCAACTCTGGACTAATACATTTTGCTATAAAGTATGGAGATTAAAAGGAAAGATTTTGTTTGTTTTCAAATCTTCAATTTAATAGAGTGATATTTGGAGATCTAAAAAAAAATGAATAAAAAGGCACAATTATTAATAAATCTAACTTATAGACACTTTTAGATTAATGAATTATCAAGTTTGTTTTGTTGAAATATAATACAGCTATGCATAGATATTTAAATCATAGTACATCCAGTGTAACTCAACGATGTGTGTAACAAAATCATAACTGTTTATGAGGATTTCTAATTAATTTGCCAGAGAAAAACAACAGTGACAATGTTTTCATCTAATCATGACACCAAAAAAAATAACAAGCTTATGATCTGAATCTCAGGCTGAAGTCACTGAGAAGCTCTCATAGCTGCTGCTTTTTTCGTAGTTCTGCTGTGCTTTTCAAAACAGTACAAAAAAAGTGTGACAATCTGACCTGCAATGAGGATGGACACACTTCTGGAGCACAGAGCTAGTAGAGAAATGATACATCATGAGGATAAAATGCTGTTAACTATCACTATTTCCTGCTAAGTATTGCATTTTCCTCCATTGAGCAGACAGTGATATGACCACCAACCCACCCAGCAATTATCAAGTAACTCCTGCCGCGGAAAACAGAGGAAGCATGATAATTATGGTGTTTATGGAAAATTAATCTGGAATTTAAGTGAAGATTTACCTTGAGTAGTCTTTTGGAACAATATTGACATACGTCTCAGTTTTCATATCCAGAGGAACAGGCATCAATATCAAAAATGGGGGATCAAAGTTTATCTTAGGTGACTTGACAGTACCAGACAGAGTTAATAGTTTGCACTGAGATGGCTTATCATTCAGAAACACTGGCACTTCAGCTCCATATGTCCCAGGATAAGCTAATGAAAAATGGAACAATCAAACAAATACACGAACATAATTAAAATAAATCATTTGAAGTAACAAACCTGATAAGAACTTTCTAATCAAGCATATTGCTTTTGTTTTCAAAATACAGTCTAACATGAAAACAAGCTGCTGTACTACATATACTGTCCACTAGATAAGTTAGGAAGAAAAAAATAGTTACAAGTGACTTGTCCTGGAAACTTGGAACCCATTTTTAATATAGTTTATTAGCAGGAAACTTTTTGAAATTCTGGCATTTCTTCAAAATTATTGAAAAATGAAATACTTGTTGCAGTTGATGAAACACCACAAAATGTGAAACCACGCATCTCTACCTGTACTGTCATGCAGTCAAAGTCCTATGTGACCTCTACGTCAACATAATAATGGGCTCCAATATCTTAAAATATAAATTCAACCTACCAGATTCCAAAGCTCTGTACTGTTTCCAACATAAAAATGCCTCTCACATCTCATCTTCAAATACACAAAAAAACTTCGAGGGTGAAATTCCGACCCAACAGAAATAAATGCCAAAACTTACATTAACGTCAATGAGGCCAGGATTTCATCCTATATACATATTACATCCTAAATAATTAAATTTAAAAACCCCATTAAGTTCACAAAGTCAAACACTCATTTAGGAAATGTTAGATTTATGGTTGCCTTAACTTGGCCTCATTATCTGATCAGATACTAATTTTCCACATGACCCCTGCGTCAATCAGTGCACAGGTTGGACGGCGCTCACTGAATAAACACTATTCAGTGTTTTTCTTTATCTTAATTACCCAGTGTGTGTCCCCATGCATTATTGCACGTCATCCAAACCTTGTACTCAACACAGTTATTAATTTCCTCATAGCCTTTTCTATGATGCTCTCATCATAGTATCTTAGTTCTTTAATGAATTTATTTTACAACACCCTAGAGAGGTAAGGAAAATGAAGACCAAAATTGTCAAGTCTCCATTAATTTTGGGTGACAATTTGAGACGCTTAGGGTTTAATTTTTCAGAGCACTCAGCATTATATAGCACTTTATATGTTCCAAGCACAGCTTCCGTTGCCTTCAGCTACAGCTGTGAGTGCTCAGTATTAGAGCTGGGTGAAATTTTGTTGGCAAATACTAAATTTACCAAAATATGCATTTTTCAGGGCACCAAAACTATCTGCAAATTCAAGTCTAATTTGGCAACTAGTTTTGACCAAACAAAATGAAAACAAGATTTTTGAAAAAGTGGATTTGATCAACATTGAAAACAATTTGACCTGAACAAAATTTTTCCATTGTTTGTTTGGTTTTTTTGTTTGTTTCATGAAGAAGAACTTGGGGGCGGGGGAAAATCAGTTTCTGTTTGAAACTAAGCAATTTGGAAGGGGATTTTTCCATCTGGCTTCCAAACCAATAAATCAATTATTTACTCAATTCTACTCAGCACTTCTGCAAATCAGACCCCAGGTGACTCCAGTTGGGTACCCCGAAAATGAGGAACACATAATGGCCAGCTGTGAAACTTATGGCTTATATGACATGCTCAGCAACATAAAGCAACTCTGTGGCAAAGGCAGTGATAGAAGACAGTTCTCTAGGGCAGCATTCAACTGCCTTTTCACTGCACAGCCCTGATTCATTCCCAGAGCAGCTCCATCCTGTGTACTAAATGAGGCAGGAGTCCTGTGGGAAAAAATAACAATAGTTTGCCAAGTGCACTTGATTTCCATTCTGTTTAAAGATATCTTAATTACATGATCACATACTAACAATAACTTAAACTTTCCTGTCTAGCATTGTCACCTCAATCATTCAAACCAACGTTTTAGAGTTTGCACGGATTTTGTATTCTCACAATTTTTCCTCCTTTAAATAGGACATTGCTTTCTCAAAAACTGAACAAAACTGGCCACGCCCACTGACCCTCATCCGGGCACAATCATCTCATCCAGATTCTGCTTCTTTCTTAAAAGCACAACTGACCAGGATTCCAAAAAATGCTACCACTGCACAATAGCACTAACCCACGCAAACTGGATGAGGGGAGGGATAAGATAATCATACTAAGCCAGAATGCCAGTCTGATTCCAGACAATTCTTCAAATCAGTTAGCCAGAGAAAACTACATATCTAACATACTATGGGAAATATTTGTTTTGTTAACTATACCTCTAGTGACCACAGCCAAAGCTTGTGCTACACTACCACCTAATACTCCACCAGCATTTGCTATATGATAGTCAAGTTGCCAGCTGATGTGGGAGTTTTCCTTGGGGATGTTTCATAGTGTTTACAAATTTGTCCACTTAATTTTGGCCGGAGCTGTTGGAATCCATGGAACTAACTAATTCCTCCTCTTTTTAATTCTGGACATATTTGGGGGGTGGGGAGGTGGGGGGAAAGAGTAATTATCCTAATTTATAAGAAAAGACCCAAGAGGCAGCACCACAGAAACACTGAAATTTTAAAGAGAAAGAGTTTCCTTTCTGATCCTGCAGAACCAAAAACAGGAAACAAACTATCCAAGAAAAATACTCCAAATGCATACTACCAATGCAAACAAAGATAAATCCTTTTGTTAAGATGTAGCCACACACTTATTTCAGTCATCGGTTTCAGGAAAAGCCCATTTATAAAGTTCCCTCCTTAAGCAGGTGTCTGAGTTTCTGATGGTTCTCCATGTGGGCATCATGGTGTCAAACTTAAGGTTGTTTGAGAGAATTTAGCTGCCTACTGGCATTGATCTCCTTACTTTCCTGAAGAGGATGTTTACCTAAACCAGAGCCTTATTCCTTAAAAATAGTTCCATTGATTTTTATGTGTCTACTTAACACAAGGATGGGAAAAAAGTGGCCCCAAGTGGCTTTCCCTCATCTACATTTCTGAGATCAAACCGTTGTGGTTTCTTGCCAGCCATTCTATCCCAGCCACCACTTGTGGGGCCATGCATACTTTGCAAAGCACGCAAACTAGTGTTTTTACATAAACCACACAAACAGATGTATTATGAACCCAAGGTGGATATTATATACACTTAACAAAACATGTTTATATAATAGGAGTTATTTTTAAATATATCTGTGTTTACACATACACCTGGGTGTTTTGTATTCTTAGGCTTACCCGTTGAAGTATTTTCTCCAATCCTACTCACAACCCCCTGAAAACTTAAAGCAAGGCACTTTTAAATGAACATTTCAGGAGAAGTTAAAAAAAAAAAGCACTAGTACATTCTTTGAAAAGTGAACAACAAATCTGGAAAATTCATTTCAATGCAGCAGTTGGTCTTAATTGCCCCAAACTTCCCATAAACTCGAAAATGTGAAGTATGTGAAGTTTCAGTTGCATTGAATCTTATGTAGTTTAAATTTAAAGATAAATTCAGTTTCAAATTCACTCTAACAAGAAGTCAGCTTTAACTATAACAAGGCACAATCAGTGGCCATTGATAGTATTTATAACACTACCTTAACTGCAGTAGAACATCATATGCTGGGATTTTCAAAGGGGCCTAAGGAACTTCAGATCACAAATCCCATTGAAATTAACTCCGTTGTGCCACTTTGAAAATGCCAGCCAAAGTCTAATGGCTTTAAATAAAACATCTGTCTGCACTGAACCAGCTTTAACTGCACTGTGTCTTTTTAACTGCCTGGCTGAAAAAGTCATACCTTCAACAGAAACAAAAATTTTCATAAAACTATTAGGAACAAAAAGATGACTTCAACTTCTCAAAGTAACAACTCCAACGAGAAAAAAAATGAGTCCCCAGAAGCACAAAGTTAAACACAGTTCCACTTGTTTTTGCTGAAGTCATATCAACCTCAAGCCCAGCAGGCAGCTTTCCAGTTACAAAGGCTCTGCTAGTACAGTCAGAAGCACTTCAGTGCAAGCTGCTGCTTTCCGCAAAGCAGCTACAGACTTGAGGATGAAAGTCTGTAGGGTTTCAGTACCAAAATAAAAAGAAAAGTTATGATTTAAACAGAGTGCAAATGATAACACTGTTAAGCAAGTTGTCACAGTCCAGGCACTCCCTCACCAACAACAGCAGTAGGTCGCAGTACAGACCATCCCTGAACATATTTATAGCCGGGGAAATACAAAGTCTTTGCTTTGCTGGGTCCCCATCAAAAGCCTTTCCATTTCTGGGGAGGTTTTAGCAGAATACCACAATTTTTTATCAGCTTGAGTACATGCTTCCCTCCTCCCCACAGTTATTCCTTTCTGCTTCTTCCTTTTATATCTGTTAGCTGGGCCATGTTTTTTTCCCCCCACAAGATCCAGCTGTGTCCACTCATGCAGATACTTAACCCCTAGCTGTCTGGTTCTTAAACATTGCAAATCCAATAGGTGAAGTAGGAATTTTGACCTTGGCTCTAGCTGGATTTCCCCAGTCCAACTACCCAGAGCGTCCAAATACCCAGATGGGTGGTTAAGTATTATATCACCTACAAAGAAAAAAATAAAGTTCTATTAATGTTGCAACAATTTCTAAGGTGAAGTTATGCAGAAATACCTGCATTTGATGTGTTTGGGGGCCTCACAAAGCACCTCAAGTGTGTGCATACAACAGCGCAACTGTATCGGGCCATCCTTCAGATTTTATGGGTCTACAGTAAGACTTGACTTGGGCGGGAGGGGAATACTCAAAAACCTGTATCATGTTATAATGTTGGGACAGAATGTTTCAATACCTGCATCTTCAATACCATATCATTGCATCAATTTATGGTACTTTATCATCACATAAAAATGCAAAAACTTCACATATATCATCATGGCACAGGATCAAATAGTTGAAAGAAAATTTCAGAATGTGTGGCAAACCTGCCTAAATTATTATTCCTATCTTCTATTTTTAGCCCCCAAAGAATGGTGGGAAGAAAGCAAGACCACTTTAAGCCATAACTATCAATGCAAAATAAGCCATATTAGAAGCTTTTTACTCCCAATCGCCTCTCTTCTTACACAATCAAATCACCATGTCTTCTGAATCTCTGCTGACCTAAAGCCAGGCTATCCCAATGCCCTACAACTGTTCCCTTCTACTTTAAACCAGCCTATCAACCTCATTCATTTCTACAATAGGCAGCCAACCTTTCCTCTATCCACACTCTTACCCTATTCAAAGCACAGCCATACAGTCATTCACCTTCTCCCACAATATACCATCAGACTTTTCCTCCCAAACCAACACCTCCAGCCTATCAGGCATGGACTTCCAATAATCCATTCCATAGTATAGCCAAAATTTTCAATCTTTGAGCCTAAAAATTAGGCTCCTACTATGTGCTTTTCAAAAGGGATGTGTGCCCCCAGGTAATTTAGGCCCATTTGAAAATTGCACTCCTAAATCTGTATTTAGGACCCGAAGTAGATGTGGCCTCATTTTCAAAGCAGCTGAGCTAATCTGCACCAGAGGACCAGCCCAACACGAAGCACTCTCCTGGCTAGCAATGAGCACTGCACAGCTGCAGCAAATGACTGGATGTTTAAGTGAAGGACATGTGCCTTAGCTAGAGCAGGTTTTTGTTTTAGGGGCAGGGGGTTGTTTTTTGTTATTGACATTCCATTTCTATTTTAAATGGAAACGAAGTAATTGAACAATTATATTCCATCACAATACTCAGAAAACATGAAGGTTTCACGGATAAGCAATCAAAATCTGAAAATGACAACACAAACATTGCATAACAATATTCTGCAATAATGAGATCAGTTATGTGCAACCTTAATTCTGCCTTTTGTGTGTATATATTACAATACAATATTTAGTTACATGATTACATAGTATTTGTTTTTTCATTTCTATTATTATTTGTTATTTATATTACCACAGCATCTAGGAGTCCTAGTCATGGATCAGGACCCCTATGCTAGGTGCTGTACACACTGAATGAAAAGATGGTCATATACTGTGTATTCTAATGGAGGGAGAATTAAAGTTTCATGTGCAACACTAAAAGTAGTTTCATCATGTCTGAGCGCTTAGCTTTGCAACTTTAAATGTTTTATGAATGTAGATTTTTGATGAAATGTTGTATAATTGGAGCATATGGATCTTGAACAGAAATGAATGTCAACAGAAAAAGAATATGCTCCATTAAATACACAGATTCCTGAGGCAGGGAGGGGAGGTATCAAGTTGTTTTATCTCAAGGCTATGCCCTAGAAAAAGAAAAATCAATACTAAACCAATCATTTTCCCCATAAAAACTGTTATAGAGTACAAGTATTCAACTTCCTGCTGCAGCAGAAAAAAGGAACTAGAAGTTAGAGGCTGTGACATCCATCTGTACCCTTCAGTCATATAATCAGCAAACCTCCCTAGTGTTCTTAATTCTTTTAAAAGTTGCTAATCCAATTGTGAATTTTATGACTCAGTAATGAAAACCAAGACATGGATCTATTAAAACTTACTTTTCTTTAAAGAATTACAATTATTATACAGGATGACATGATACAGTAACATATTCTATCCCTTTCATGCATTAGTTAATGCATTTTAGATTATACAGTAATATAGGATCATTTCAGGTAAATATATATTCAGTTCTTAAGCATCTCTGTTGAACTTAGCCACTTCCATCACAATAAGGAAACCTGTTACATTACCACACCTTGTGTGAGCCATTTATCTGTTAGCTTTAAGTTAAATTTAGTGCCATAAAAATACTTTAGCACCACATCCTGTCACAGGCAGAAACTCTTCATTTTGTATTACCTTGAGATCTACTAATGAAAAGTGCTCTACGAGCTAGGTATTATTATTACTACTACAAACACAGTGGTGTGTTGAAACAAACCAGTGCAATGTATGCTTTAACAATAAACACTAGGGCTTGTTAATCAAGTTTGTCCACTCAAACATGTTGCAATTCTACAGAATAAACCTCTGTAGGTAAAAGGCAAAGCATGCTCCTTAATAGGCTATTAAGTTAAAGTCTTCCATGTGGGTTTTGCTGTATTTATTATTCTATTTTAAGAAAGATTAAATATTGTTTCACAGAACGCACAATACACAGGCAGACTACAAACAGTGGAATAATATTTAAAATATGGAATTATGAAGTCAATTGATTTTTAGAATGCTCTTATTGCTCATGTAAACATAAGACTTGCACATAGTAAAATGTAAACAACTTTAAATAAAAAACGTGTTGATCAATAATCCTTGCTGACTATGCATGAATATATACAGATACAGTATATTTTACACACACACACTTTACTCACTAACTCACAATATTGTTTTGTATTTGTATTTTATTAGTTGGTTTAGTAGTCTTCATAACAATACTATTTTATACAAGTGGCTTTTTCATTGCATAGATCATATATTAATGGAGAGGTTATCGTGTGAATGACCACTCCTTGCATTCACAGTCATGATACCCTTGAAGCTTCTACAACAATTGCTTATGTGATCTAAATGCTTTCCTAATATTACATAACAGTCCTTAATGAAATGTGGCAGCTGGAAACCAAAAGGAGAGAAAGAAATGTATGTCCACCCACCCCTCTGCAGTCCACCAATCATTCAAAGGTCACAGCTTGGGAAGAACGGCCTTATATTTGTAAATATCATTAAAAATATTCTTCTCTTCAATTTATTTTAGCTTATCTTAGCAAGAATAATACTGCCTTGATCATCCCTAAATCAAACCTTGCTGATCTAATCACATGCCAGTTCAGTCATTCAAATTCTCTTCCTCTGTTAATCTATTTTCCCCGCTCAGTCTAGAAATACAAGACAAGACCATAAAATAACATTTTTCTCAGAATAAAAAACAAATGAAAAAGTTTATGGTTTCGTATTGTAGTCTTGGGCTGATTATTTTATCATCATCATTCATTAGTGTAGACATAGAGAATCTCTCAATGTGTGTGTATTAAAACTGCCTCTCTAGGAAGCAAAGTTACAGCCCTTTATTTTGTGACTTTTCTGTTATTTGAATGACAACAGGGAACAGGGTACATAACGTAAAGTAGATGGCTCAGAAAGGAGAAAATCTGTAAAATAAATACAGTTACAGGGCACCGCTTCCCGCAGCTCCCATTGGCCGGGAACGGCAAACCGCGGCTACTGGGAGCTGCGAGCGGCCGTACCTGCAGACGCTCAGGTAAACAAAGCGTCTCGCGGCCCACCAGGGGCTTACCCTGAACAAGCCATGAACCAAGTTTGGGAACCCCTGACTTAATACAATATGATCCCCAAAAGTATTACATGTGATTGCAATTTCTGTCATAGTGATTACTTCCTGTTCTAGAGTTTCCAGGTGACTATAAACTTCAGGGTCTCCTCCTGAATTTTGGTAGGGATATGTTTTACCTTTTATACACAAAATCTACTTTACTAAATCAATTAGGACTGTTCACAAATATATTAATGTCTCAACTTTAAGTCTTCTGAAGAGAGAAACTGCATTTTATTTCTATATTCTGGCTAGTTAGAAAAAAAAAATTCCCCTTAGTCCACATAGAGAGTTTTAAGTTTTTACTTCACTTAAAATAAGCTCTCATTAAAGACGCAGGACTGATAACACAGAAGAGCGTAGGAATTATTTTATCCACAGAACAAGTGCAATATAGGCAGCAACTGTGCAAGTGTCTTCTACACCCACCTAATGAGCCTCATTCACAACCTGGAAGGACTGCCTCTGCTCCTGGATGGGTAGTTTTCATGTCCATTCAGCCCTCGGCCTCTCTAATCCACACTACCAACAAGATTTCCAATTTGTGCCAATAGTGGAGGTTATTGTGATGTGGACATCTGTTCATTGGGAACCGGACAGAGACCAGAAACTTATTTCACATAACCCAAAGATATGTGGATAGCAGAAGTTTCTAATGACCGAGGATTAAGGATACTGAATGCCTTACAGAAAAGCTCGTTGGCTTTTCTGAGAAATATATGCTTTCCAGGGTCATTTGCCTAGAAATGTTTCATATGTTAATGGAAAGGAGCAGCTAAATATTTTGCTCGGCCAATGTTCAGACAGTGCCCTAGAGTGAGATGAATGCCTGAAACCAGAGTCCCTCAAATTCACAGAGGAACCCATTAATTTGAATCTTTTCTGATCCCCTTAAGCTTTCCCCAAGAAAAGGTCTCAGGTATCCTATCCTATACAGACAGAAGAAACGCTTCAAACAATTCCCCTTTCCTGAGCTGTCCAGACTGCAGCATTCTTCATTCTCTGAGCTTCAACAGGGTTGGGTTTTTTTCCCATTGGCACAATCACAGATCCTGTCGCACTCAGTAGTTTAAAGATAGGAAATGCTACTTTTATCATCTTCTTGGCTTCAACCTATGTAACTTAGGAGTTCAAAAAAAGGGGCTGTTTATAGTTTTATTTCAGTTTTTACCAAAGTTGGCTATCTCAACACATTAGCTCCTCAAATGTATTTCAGCAAAGAAAATGTGCTGATTCACAGTGAAAGGGGATTTAAATACACCTCTGGAAATGGAGTCTTGAACAAACAAACATTTATATAAAAGTTGACAAATTCAGAAAAATACTTACATGGGCAGAAGCCTACGGTGATACTAGTTTTTTGTCCTGGATCAAGAACTCCAGCACACAGACTAAATTTAAAAATGCCATCTTCTATGGCTTTTCCTGCACCATCAAGATCTAATTGCCATGTCACCTGTTGCCTTGAGGTATTCTTCAGGTCAAACTTCTGTAAATAGTGGTAGGTAAACAAGGATGTAAGATGACAGAACACAATAAGCATTATGTTATTTTTCACATCACTAAATATTAAGCTTTTCCTGTTGAAAACAAGTTACTGTTGTATGCTGTACTTTTTATCTACATAGAACAGTTGACACAAAGTTCAACAGAGTGCTCTAGAGAGCAATAGAGTATGCAGTTTATATCTGTAAGGTAAGAAAATAGGCATGCCGTATGGTTCACAGATAGCACACTTACCAGCCACTCACCATTCACAAAGAACAATGTTTCCTACCCAGGAAGGAAAACCATTTTCTCAAATATGACACTGATTTCTTCAATGTAATAAGAATAACCTGGAGTAACAGCAAGTTGGCTATCAATCTTGGGCTAGTGTGCTGATAAGTAGATTAACTGCATTTATGATGGCAGTGGTGGCAAGGCAAATGCAAATGGGAGAACTTCTACTGGTACCGGTGAAATGTTGCAAGAACTAAATACACTATCAGAGAGACCTGACATTGCAGTTCTCAAAGATACTACATATATTGACTCTTCTGTTGAAAAACTTGTTGAGATTGCAAAAGTTTAGAGCCAGTTTAAAAATCCAACAACTTCTTTTGCTGGAATGACAAAATAGCAAGAATAAAAAACTTTGCCCTAGTAAAGAGAATCAGGGAACAGATGGCCAGGATCCCCTGGGGGACTAACATGAAGGGGAAGGGAGTCCAGGAGAGCTGGCTGTATTTCAAGGAATCCCTGTTGAGGTTACAGGGACAAACCATCCCGATGAGTCGAAAGAATAGTAAATATGGCAGGCGACCAGCTTGGCTTAATGGTGAAATCCTAGCGGATCTTAAACATAAAAAAGAAGCTTACAAGAAGTGGAAGGTTGGACATATGACCAGGGAAGAGTATAAAAATATTGCTCGGGCATGTAGGAAAGATATCAGGAGGGCCAAATCGCACCTGGAGCTGCAGCTAGCAAGAGATGTCAAGAGTAACAAGAAGGGTTTCTTCAGGTATGTTGGCAACAAGAAGAAAGCCAAGGAAAGTGTGGGCCCCTTACTGAATGAGGGAGGCAACCTAGTGACAGAGGATGTGGAAAAAGCTAATGTACTCAATGCTTTTTTTGCCTCTGTTTTCACTAACAAGGTCAGCTCCCAGACTGCTGCGCTGGGCATCACAGAATGGGGAAGAGATGGCCAGCCCTCTGTGGAGATAGAGGTGGTTAGGGACTATTTAGAAAAGCTGGACGTGCACAAGTCCATGGGGCCGGACGAGTTACATCCGAGAGTGCTGAAGGAATTGGCGGCTGTGATTGCAGAGCCCTTGGCCATTATCTTTGAAAACTCGTGGCGAACGGGGGAAGTCCCGGATGACTGGAAAAAGGCTAATGTAGTGCCAATCTTTAAAAAAGGGAAGAAGGAGGATCCTGGGAACTACAGGCCAGTCAGCCTCACCTCAGTCCCTGGAAAAATCATGGAGCAGGTCCTCAAAGAATCAATCCTGAAGCACTTACATGAGAGGAAAGTGATCAGGAACAGTCAGCATGGATTCACCAAGGGAAGGTCATGCCTGACTAATCTAATCGCCTTTTATGATGAGATTACTGGTTCTGTGGATGAAGGGAAAGCAGTGGATGTATTGTTTCTTGACTTTAGCAAAGCTTTTGACACGGTCTCCCACAGTATTCTTGTCAGCAAGTTAAGGAAGTATGGGCTGGATGAATGCACTATAAGGTGGGTAGAAAGCTGGCTAGATTGTCGGGCTCAACGGGTAGTGATCAATGGCTCCATGTCTAGTTGGCAGCCGGTGTCAAGTGGAGTGCCCCAGGGGTCGGTCCTGGGGCCGGTTTTGTTCAATATCTTCATAAATGATCTGGAGGATGGTGTGGATTGCACTCTCAGCAAATTTGCAGATGATACTAAACTGGGAGGAGTGGTAGATACGCTGGAGGGGAGGGATAGGATACAGAAGGACCTAGACAAATTGGAGGATTGGGCCAAAAGAAATCTGATGAGGTTCAATAAGGATAAGTGCAGGGTCCTGCACTTAGGATGGAAGAATCCAATGCACCGCTACAGACTAGGGACTGAATGGCTAGGCAGCAGTTCTGCGGAAAAGGACCTAGGGGTGACAGTGGACGAGAAGCTGGATATGAGTCAACAGTGTGCCCTTGTTGCCAAGAAGGCCAATGGCATTTTGGGATGTATAAGTAGGGGCATAGCAAGCAGATCGAGGGACGTGATCGTTCCCCTCTATTCGACACTGGTGAGACCTCATCTGGAGTACTGTGTCCAGTTTTGGGCCCCACACTACAAGAAGGATGTGGATAAATTGGAGAGAGTCCAGCGAAGGGCAACAAAAATGATTAGGGGTCTAGAGCACATGACTTATGAAGAGAGGCTGAGGGAGCTGGGATTGTTTAGTCTGCAGAAGAGAAGAATGAGGGGGGATTTGATAGCTGCTTTCAACTACCTGAAAGGGGGTTCCAAAGAGGATGGCTCTAGACTGTTCTCAATGGTAGCAGATGACAGAACGAGGAGTAATGGTCTCAAGTTGCAATGGGGGAGGTTTAGATTGGATATTAGGAAAAACTTTTTCACTAAGAGGGTGGTGAAACACTGGAATGCGTTACCTAGGGAGGTGGTAGAATCTCCTTCCTTAGAGGTTTTTAAGGTCAGGCTTGACAAAGCCCTGGCTGGGATGATTTAACTGGGAATTGGTCCTGCTTCAAGCAGGGGGTTGGACTAGATGACCTTCTGGGGTCCCTTCCAACCCTGATATTCTATGATTCTATGATTCATCTGCTATACTGTCCCCAGGTGCAGGGTTGTGACTTCACCCCTCAAAAATTTCTCATGAGAATATATGGAAAGAGCTGGGGTATAAGGCACGCCATTGAACTGAAAATTGTAGCTTTTTTATATACATTTCAGCACACACCCAGGTCCCTAGCCAAAACCTTATTGGAAGAAACTGGGATAAGTTATCTCCAGAAGGAGATGGATGCAAAAAGGCAATAGTGTTGAAACATACTGGCATCTGGCTGCCCACTGAGATCCCAACATCATTGCATCCGAGTATAGAGTAGCCTCTGTGATAAAGGAACAGAAGATAAGCCCTCTCCCTAAGCCGACTCTCTTTAAAATGAAAGGCACTTGGAAACTACCTTTGCTTACCCTGAGATTGGATATTTAATTTAGTCACCTGAGTGCTGCTGGTACTACCCATACCTGAAGGAGCATGTCTACCCTAAAGACAGACTAAAACCCTGAAAAGACTGTGCCAAAAAATTAGTCTCTGAGTCTGCTCAAGTGATCACTGGTTTTAACAGTGGAAAGGCTGCATGCCTTCAAAAAGGCAATTCCAGCACTTTTGTCTGAAGTCCCGAGCCAGTAATCTCTCTGAATGGTCACAGCAGACCGTAGAGAATGAGACAAAACTTCAGATGCATTATAGGTAGCTCATAATGCATGTCTGGCTAAGTCTTAACCCTCATGAATGTTCGTCCTCTTAGCCTGCCTGTCAGGGTACCTCTACACTGCAGCTGGGAGCATGCTTCCAGCTCGGGTAGACAGACGCATGCTTCCTCCACCTGAGCCATCCGAGTATAAACCTGCTCAGACCCACTGGGTATGATTTGGGTGGCTAGCCCACGAACTGCCCAATCTACCTCCAGCTATGATGCTATTTTTAGTGTGCTTGCTCGAGCAGAGCTAGTGCTCAACCGTCTACACAAGCTCGGAAGCACACTGCCAGCTGCAGGGTAAATGTGACCTTGCAGGCAAGCTATAAGAACTAACATTCATGAGGGTCAAGATTTAGTCAGACATGCAATATAAGCTGCATAAGCCTACTCCATATATTCGGAGTACTACTATATAAGTAGTACTGTATAAGCCTACTCCATATATTAAAACTATCCCACACTATTATCTCCTGGAAGGCCGTGCTGTCACCAGTAGGAGAGAGAGGCAATCAAGGAGACAGCTGGTGGAAAGGACAGAGCTCCTCTAACTTATTCATTCAAGAAATATCACCCTTCACATAGATGACAGGTTTCAGAGTAGCAGCCATGTTAGTGAGCTGTAGCTCATGAGAGCTTATGCTCAAATACATTTGTTAGTCTCTAAGGTGCCACAAGTACTCCTTTCCTTCACATAGAGAAGTTCATGGTCTTCTAGCGGATCTCCTGACTTCCCAAGTATCTTAAATAGATCATTAAAGAGAATGTAGCTCATCTCTTTCATGATTCCAGAAGGACACTTTCAAGAGGCTTCTTGAGGAAACTTTAACTTAAGCTATATAGTATATATCCTCCAATACTTATGCAGATTAAAGTGACTATATGGGCTCTGATCTAGCATCCTTGTTTCCTCCCCTCCTCCCCCCCATGGCAGGGAAAATTTAAAGGTGAAGAATTGATCTTGAACAACTAGAAAAGATTATCTCTTCTCCTATACATTTTAAGCACCTGGTGTGACAGTCATGTCAGACATTTTATTATGGAATGAAGGACAACTTTTAAACTATGAATGCTTCTCTGGATCCAAAAATAACAGGGTCCTAACAATACCATTACAAAAAACTAACAAATTGTTACATAAAAACAAGAACTAAAATAACTATTGATTTAACTAAAAATGTCAAGGAAAATAGTAACTATGCAATGAAGGATGAGGGAAATAATTCCAACACCACTGTCACCAGCAGAAAGAGAGGAACTGAAGAAAATAAAGGGGGAAAGGTTAACCTTTCTAAACCACTGTTGGTACTTTGGATCTGTAGCTTCAGAGATTCAAAGGTCAGAAGATTCCAACGTCACAGTGTCCGTTGTGATCATCTAGTCTGATCTCCCATGTATCACAAGCCAGAGAACTTCCACAAAATAATCAATGTGAGCATGCTACCCAAATGCTAAGCTGTGCTCGCATACTCCTACAATCATGAAGCACAACATGTGATTGCCAGATTGGGGATCTGCAAAGGCTTTTTCAAGAAGAAAAACTCATGCTTGTAAAATTAAGAGTATGTCATGAATTAACAACTGTCTGCATAAAATATACTGCACAAAATCTTCAAGTACAAGCTCAGACATGATAACACTACGCACCATCACTGGACATCTTTGGAAGTCACCTACTGCTCATGCATTGTGGTAGACAGTGTCCCATGGTGTGCAGAATTTAGTTCATGAATCAGAGGGTAAAATCAAGTCTAACCCAGAAACTGAGCAAAAGTCATAATTTTTAGAGTCCAAAATGAAACTCACAGTAGTACAGAACAATGATAAAAACACTTTGGAATCCATCAGCACACACACTAGAAAAATGTTATGTAGTTGTTTAAGTTACATTGTGTGTTTACACACACACACACACACACACCCCTTTTACAGTCACAGTAAAGTAAAAGATTAGGCTGAGAATAGTCAAAAACATGTGTGTTTATTTACCTGAGTGCTCAGACTTTCATCAGCGATATCTAAATGTATGCTTCTTGACTGAAATACCAGCTCTGAAGTGGAGAACTCAAGTGGTGGCTGCAGTACTGTAGGAGAAAATCGAAAAATTTAGAGAGCATCTTAAAATATTTCTGAAACTTTTCATTAAAACTTTATTTCCACTTTACACATTCTTAACACCTGAAAAAGGGCTCTGTGTAAGCTCAAAAGCTTGTCTCTTTCACCAACAGAAGCTGGTCCAATAAAAGATATTACCTCACCCACCTTGTCTCTCTCTCCAATATCCTGGGACCGACACAGCTATAAATAACGTTCTTAAACTGACAGATTCTCCCTTTCATTTAAAACCTGTCCTCCCTTTCAGTGTCTACAAATTGCAACCACAATTAATATAATGTAGATGTTTACTTGATTATGACTTCCCCCCATAGAGGGATACAAATTTATGTGACATTAATTTTGCACCCAATAACTCGTCAGTTGACAAAAGGGAAGTCAAGTTAAGGTCAGGCTAAAAATCAGACTCATGTCTTTACTTTATAACACTAATGCTATAAAAAGAGAGAACAATACTCTCTTCCTATTTCAGATTAACACAAAAGGGAGTCAGACTTGGTCCTGTGTGGACAAGGAGAAGTACTTTAGAAGTCCAATCAATGACTAAAAAAAATTTTTTAAATAGTGAACTGGCGTTTCTTTGAGCCCCATCTATTATTTTTAAATCACTAAATATTAATTTTCTGTAATGATGGAGAATTCAAGTAGTATTTGCTTCATTTTTTGGCTACTAAAAGTTTGATACACCTTTTATTAGCTTCTTTATTTTTTTAGTAGTTCTTACTTTATGCAGATTTTGCTATTCACCAAAGAAGATGTATATATTTATCACTATGGCATTACTTTTCATTTAATACAGTAATTTCTCTTCTCCAATGCCACAGTAAAGAAAGCAAAAGATGTATGATTTACGACAAAGCATTAACTGCAGTCCCTGGGTGGGGGAGCTGGGTGCATGAGGGACAGTCCCTGGCTGGGGGAAGTGTTGCATGTGTGGCTCAGTGCAGGGGGGACAGTCCCTGGCTGGTGGGCTGGATGCATGGGGGGGCTCAGTGTATGAGGGACAGTCCCTGGCTGGGGGGGGCACCCCCACCGGGCAGGGCTCCCCATCTCTGCAGGCAGGCTCCACAGCCAGGCTCTCTGGGTGCTCAGCCCAGCCACAACCCCATGGAGCAGCGTGGAAGTGAGGGTGGCAATACACAATGCCATGCCACCCTTAAAATAAAATTAATTAATTTTGACAGGTAACCGTGTCAATTTAAAATGCTCCATGGCAGACATTTGCCAGTGTTCAAATGAAAGGTACTATATTGGTTTGAATCATATCGCTGTCGTGTAAACAAACACAAAATCTTTAAAAAAAAAAAAAAAAAGACACATGGGTACTATACATACATTGTTCGGATGCGGCCCACATAAACAGAGAGAGCTGCGTATGTGGCCCACAATGGTAAACAGGTGGGAGAACTACTGGTCCAGAGGGTGGCTAGTACATAACATGGTGTGACAAGGTAAAGTAGCTGTCCTGAAAGGGTTAAGGGATCACTGCCTATCCCTGCTGGGCCCACAAGGATCACAGAGAAAGGATACAGTATTGCCAAATCCAAGCATTGAGAAGTCAACTCTTAAACCTCAAAAATAAGATTTTTTTTTTTAAGACATAATAAATACTGGGTTCTTTTTATTTGTCTTCTGGTTTCTGAGCCTTTAGGGTGCACTCACTTCACTTTTCTTTCAAGCTTTTCTCCACACTTATGAGAGCTAGAAACTTGTTAAAAGGAACCCCAAAAAACAGAAATCACTGAGCGCATCCTCTCTTTCCTCACGGCTAGTTGAGGCACGGAAAAGCTTCTGGGGATTGTGACCACTATTTTTCAGTTGAGTCATTTTATTTTGTGTTGATTATGTCTTTTGATATAAACAACTAACTGTACACTGAAGAAAGGGCCTTAAAGTCCTTGGCTGTGCAGTTTGCTTTCCTTCCCGATGAAACAGCTCACCAGCCTACATATGATTTCTGGTAACAAAACATCCGCAGGACACTGAAACTGTGCTTGCTACTCTCAAGTTCAGCAAACTGCATGACTGCAGATTAGGGCTGCCAACTTTCTAATCGCACAAAACCAAACACCTTTGCCCCACCCTCTGCCCTGCCCCTTCCCTGAGGCCCCACCCCCACCTCACTCCACCCCCCTTCCTCAGTCGCTTGCTCTCCGCCACCCTCACTCACTTTCAGTGGGCTGGGGGTTGAGGTGCAGGAGGGGGTGAGGGCTCCGGCTGGGTGGGCCAGCTTTGGGGTGGGGCCAGAAATGAGGGGTTCACAGTCCAGAAGGGGGACCTGGGTGGGGCAGGGGGTTGAGGTGTGGGAGGGCGTGCGGGTTCCAGGAGGGAGTTTGGCTGTGGGAAGGGGTTGGGGTGAGGGCTCCAGGAGAGAGTTTGGATGCAGGGGTGGGGGGTGTGCAGGAGGGGGTGCTGGCTCCAGGAAGGAGTTTGGATGAAGGAGGCGGCTCAGGGCTGCAACAGGGGTTGGGGTGAAGGAGAGGGTGCAGGCTCTGGGAAGGAGTTTGGGTGCAGGAGGGGGTTCTGACCTGGGGCCGGGAGGGAGTTCAGGGTACAGGCTCCAGCCAGGTGGCACTTACCTCAGGCGGTTCCCAGTCGGCGGCGCAGCAGAGCTAAGGCAGGGTCCCTGCCTGCCCTGGCTCCCCACGGCTCTCAAAAGCGGCCAGCATGTCCGGCCCTTCTCCTAGGCGCAGGGGTGGCACCACGCCCACAAGCACCGCCCCCCACAGCTCTCATTGGCCACGGTTCCCAGCCAATGGGTGCTGCAGAGCCGGTGCTCAGGGTAGGGGAAGCATACGGAGCTTCCCCGATCGCCCCTGCACCTAGGGGCTGCAGGAACACATCGGCAGCTTCCAGGAGCCGCGCAGAGCCAGGGCAGACAGGGAGCCCGCCTTAGCCCCGCTGAACTGCCAACTGAACTTTTAACAGCCCGGTCAGCAGTGCTGATGGGAGCCTCCAGGATCTCTTTTCGATCGGGCTTTCTGGTCAAAACCCAGACACCTGGCAACCTTACTGCTGATAGAATGGTTCTGCTCTCAGTATGAGCAGTTCTGAGAACACACACATTCACAGTAGGATGCCATCAACTTCTGAGGTATCTGCCAACTGTAGTAATTCTGCTTCCAGGACTGTCTCAGGTTCTCAAACCCCGTCCTGGGTACTTTTAATCCCAGGCAATGGCCCAAGTAAGAGACACCGATTTTTTTTTTTTATAAAGATTACATACGGGTGGAAAATACACAGCGTCCCACCAAAAGAAATGCATGACTCGTGACTAAGCATGGGAGACAGCATTTGAAGAACCAGGCCCTTAGATCTCAAAAAGCATGTGTGTTATCACATTCTGTTTTTCAATGTGGCATCCGAAAATATCTCATCAATAACAAATGTCATTTCTAAGGTGGTGTAATGGAGTAAAACTATTAAGTCCTTCTCTCATAGCACAAAAACGTTTTTCTATTGCCTACAGTATCTGAGCACGGTTTAGTAATATACTGAGTGTTCAGAACACTTATTTAGTATTTGTCCCCCAGAAAGGATTTCTGTAAGGATATAATTAAATAGCCACAGAATAAAAGAAACTATAACCTAATTTATCAGCTACTTTTAGAGAAGGTTCCTTTGGCTTTTAAAATATTTGGATTGTGGCAACCCACAATTATTTCAGACTACTTTTTAGTGGCATTTATTATGCAATGGGATACCAATTTAAGATATATTCTGTACACATCCACTGCCATTTTTTAAATCAGTCTAGTCAGAGTGTTTGTTTATATCTAGTAATATTGAATAGAGTAGTAGTTTATTGAGTGTGATAGCTATTATGTTTTACAGTCAAATATACGTTATCTGTATTTGTAGGTGTGTAAGAGATAAGAAGTCTTCCAAATATAAAATTACTTGGTTGAAAGTAAATTTTAACTCTTTGATGTGTTTTTAATTGATTGTATTGATTACTGAAATGCATAATATATGAGGTACCTAAAGTATCTTTTATTCATTAGAATATTACAAATGCTCATTGACAGTGGATCTTAACTTTGAATTAAAAAAAAAAAAAACTTTGTTCCAAGGGTTATATTCTACACTTCACTTCTTCTGCATATGAAAAGGGGGCATATAGATCCTTAAGGTTTTATAAGAAAGATTGCCATTCATTATCAAGATTTAATGATTGCATATAATTTCACTGTTCCACAGAAAAACAAAAAAGCAGAAGCAAAAGATAAACATTTCCTTTAATTTTGGGCCTTACATAAAATCACTTCTGCACTATCCATTTGTCACTTTGTTACACTGTATTTATTCTTTTTACAGAGACTTTTTTTTTTAATAATTTCACATGCATACCTGTACTGGGATTTAGTTTCAATTTTGTTCAAGAGAACATATGTGGATATATTCAACAGAAATTGTCTTTATCCATAAGGACTGCACTGCTGCAGAGAAGAACCGTTGAGGGCAAACACTATGTCAAAGGTCAGGTCTTAGGTTTGGGCCCTGTAGTGTTAGAAAACTCCAACATTATTTCGTTTCCTAGAAATCTACCCTGTTCCCAGTGTTCTTACATATTGGAGTTCAGGGCTCAGCCTTCTCTGCTACTCAAAATATTATAGCAGTATGTGAACACCATCCAAGGGGAGAAGGGTAAGAGGATGATAAATGCACTAAAGCCTCATTTTCTGATAGTCAATGCATAAATTGAACACTGAGGAGAGCCATACTAGAGGTCTCAAGTAGTAGGTGTATGCAGACCAGCATGAAAGAGAGGGTCAGTAAAGAAAGTGGAGGGTACAAAAAAAATTCCACAAGATGCCAGTTTGCTGCTAGCGGCAACATACCTGGGAATCTGGGCACTCACTTGCCTTTTAGGGGCCAGAAGAGAGAAATTTCCCTGTTCTTCCTTACAGAAGCATATGAACAGAATACCCAGCAGTTCTCTCCAGGCTGGATTACAGTCACTGCGTCAGAGCCATGTTTTAATTGTACTAATTTTTACAGAGTCCCAGAGAAAAGATACGGAGTGAAAGATGTGCTATTTCTCCACACTGCCTGCTAACTACAACAGTTGTGGTGGGGCTAGTACCAGCTTTGGTACTATCAGTCAGTAAGAAGAAAACAAATTGTGTTGTGGGTTAACTAAAAATAAAATAAAAAAAATGAAGACAGACTTCTGACTGGCAGAAGTATATTTTCCCCCAGTGCTTAGATACTGAATATACCAACAATAAACAAAGCAACAAGGTGACATTTAATATAGACAAGGGCAAACTACTACACTTAGGAAGGAAAAAAACCAAATTCACAACTACAAGATGGGGGAGAACTGGCAAGGTGGTAGGATTGCCGAAAAGGACCTGGGAGTTACAGTGGATCACAAATTGAATATGAGTCAACAATCTGATGCAGTTGCAAAAAAAGGCTAATATCATTTTGGGGTGCATTAACAGGAGTGTTGTATGTAAGACAATGGAGGTAATTGCTCTGCTCTGCTTAGCACTGGTGAGGCCTCACCTGGAATACTGTGCCCAACGCTGGGGACCACACTTCAGGAAATATATAGACAAATTGGAGAGAGTCCAGAGGAGAGCAACAAAAGTTATAAAAATCCTGGTAACAGTCTTCAGCTATGTTAAGCACTGTTATGAAGAGGACTGTGATATCAGGAAAAACTTTGTAACTATAAGGATACCTAAGCACAGGAATAAGCTTCCAAGAGAGGTTGTGGAATCCCCATCACTGGAGGTTCTTAAGAACAGGCTGGACAGACACCTGTCAGGGATGCTCTAGGTTTACTTGGTCCTGCCTCAGCATGTGGGACTGTACTTGATGACCTCCCAAGGTCCCTTCCAGCAGTACATTTCTATGATTCTCTGATACTTAATTTTTATAAATGATAGCGATATAATTCCAGCTTCAAAGATATAAAAAAAATACACATTTAAAATTGAGTGAATAGATGCAAAGATACATTTGTTACATTTTCTAATTATTTGGTATAATAAATGCTAAATTAACCTAGTAAGTTCTACCCTCAGTTCTTTAGCTTCTAATTTTTCCTTTGCTAATGCTAGCAATAAACCCCTGAAAGGGCAATACAGAGCACACCACACGCACATGCACTTTATATTCCTAGTTTACGTACCAGTGGCTTGAACTGTACATAATGGAGCAGTCATAGACACCATTTGAGGACGAGGAACAATTATGTGCTTTTCTGACCCAGAAGGTGTTGTAGCTGTAGAGCTTTGCTGAGAAGATGGAACCTCACTGAAATTAACGTTTACTGGAAGACTGAAGTCATATGCTGCCACCTAAAGGACAAAAACACAGTTGTGATCATTTTCTCAAGGAAGGAAACAGCAAGTTTATGCAATACTATAGTCATGATATTACTATTTTAGCAGAATTATTAAAACAATTTTGAGCAAATTAACATGATGGCCTGATCATCTACCAGGGAAGTTAATGGGAGCTTCGTCTATTGCCACATGGTGTCAGCCATTTTAAGTACCCAAAAGCTCAGCTCTGCATGAGGCTTTTGGCACATCCTTATTTTGTTCTGTTTAACGTATTATTGCAGACAAAAAAAAAAAAGAGTTGGATTTCAAGCTATAATCAGTAGCATACAGCAAGGGGGTAGGGGAGATGAGTTTCAGAAAATTCTCCTCAATTGCCCAAGAGAAAAGACAGGCTTTAGCATGCCCTGAACATTAACAATGAAGTGGAGAGCCTTGGTGACTGTAAAGCCCTATGAGAAGTTGGAATAGCATGAAATCCATGTATCAGAACCCCTTTCCTTGTCTGATCATCATTCTAGCAAGCCTTTGCCACAAAGCACTAACATTGTTTTGCTTTTTGTAAAATGTTTAGGGTGATATTTAACAAGTAAGCCAAATGACTGTTTTGATTCTCATACTATCGTATGTACTAAGTTCTGCAAATGGTTATGTGATTTGTTGAGACAAATGCTGGTTTTTGTTTTGTTTTTTGCTTTGTTTGTTGGTTAGTGGCTGTTTATTAGTTAGGGCAACCACCTAAATGCATTCAAGGTTTTTAAAAGCTGCATAAAATCTTGCTTAATTTTTATTCACATAGTAAAAGAACTGAAATGCAGGATAAATGGATTATGCATTACTGTGTGCATTACTGTAACCTTAGTCAACTCAACTAGAAAAAAAACTAGTGAATTATTCACAGCTTTTTGGTTGAAAGTGTGGTACTTCTAGTGTCTAGTTTCTGAGGAGCAATGTCAATATCAAACTACTAGGCGTGTTCAATATATTCAGAAGTCATTGCTGTAGGAAATGATTGCTACCACAAGAGCAGGAAGGGTTTCGTGCAGTTCTGGCAGAAGCAGACAAATATGGAAGGAGGCATCTCCAATGGGAAGGAACATTTCTGGCAACTGGGAGGCAAGTTGGGTGGGAGGAGACATCCGCAAGTGACAGGGGAACAGATATTCAGGTAGAGAGGTAGGGGAAGGAACTGGCAGCTGGGAAGCAGATCAAAGTTGGTTCTAACTCAGGGAGGTAGTTGGAAGGAGAGAGCAGATTAGAGCTCTTTGAGAGTGGAAGAGTTGCAGAAGAGCCAGATGGGGTGAAAAGGGGAGGAGAAAAACAGTGTGTGGGGGCAAGGGGGAATGCTGGGGGTGCATGAGAGAGAGGTAATAGGGTTCTAAAAAAGTAAAGAACAGAGCCAAGAATGAATATATTCATCCTGAATGTTTAAAGGGTCAATGCGGATCTGGAGCCTGAAAAAAATCAGTTTGGAAAGAGATGCTGGATTTGGATCCCTTTTCTTCTTCATCAAAGTACTTTTTAATTAGTATTTTACTTTAAATGAGTTAAATTAAAGGAAAGCTAATGCTAGGGGGTACATACACTTCCAGATGCTGCCTTCAGTTCTGCCATACTGGGCAACACACACAGTTTTCAAAATTGTCTCCATTTAACATTAGTCAGTGCTACTGCTGCCAGCTACCAACTACTGCATTAACTGTCAGCCTGCAACCACCAGAGGGTTATATATTTTAAGTATATCCTAGTATGCCTTGCCTTGTAATGAGTGATCTGCCCCCTGCCAGGTAGACAATAATACACTCACTGCAAAATAGCTGCTCTGATAGTATAGCACAATTATACAGAATGACTGAAAGGGGGGCGAGGGGGAGAGAAATAAGATGAAGATAAAATGAAAAAGAATACATTAAAATAAAAACTCAACTCACGAAAGCAGCACCTGGTAATTGTTTATAAACCTAAGGTTCCCTTGGGCTAGTTTCCCTATAAAATCATTAAAAATTACACACTCATTATGTTCAACATTCTATTTTTTTTTCTGTAAAAATCATTGCAACACCCCTATTAATTCCAGTCCTGAGCATAATTTTGCAAACATTTAGCTCTATAGTTTAAAAGGTGAGAAGGCTGGAAGCACTTTTAAACATACATAATTTGTGAAACCTAAAGTTGTATCTACTGCTGGTATTTCTGATCCTCACTCAACACTTGATTTCGTAAATCTTTACTTATTAGAGCTGATCAAGAATTTTCCATGTAAGTGGTTTTTTGACAGAAAATTGGGCTTTTCAACTAAATAAAAACTTTTGCAAAAAGTGTCTGCCTTCCATACAGATGCCCTGACTTCCCATGGATCCCTGAGGATCCACCCACTTTAAAACAAGATCTCACAGTTCATTCTGCTGAGGGAAAATCTCATCCTCCGAAAGGAACAATATGGGAGGAAATCTCCAAGGGGATCCTCACTGAGATTCCCTCTCACAGCCCTGTCTTTTGAGTTTTACCACATGCAGGATTGGTCCAGGCCTGTATTTCTTGCATACCAGTGTCATATCTTTCTCTGAGAAGAATTCCTCCGTTTGTTTGACTTCAGTTACTAAGCTCTGTTTCCTTCTTCGTATCAATGCTGATTAAATACAACTCAATTTTGTAGCAACGTATTTTAGTAATGTGATGCATGAGAAGCAGGATCAGATCAAGAAACACAGAACTGCTAATTCCCATTGTTAGTAGTGAGAAAGAAAGGACTTCAGACAACTCATAACGCAGCATATCATTGTACTGGCAACCGTCTGAGGGGATAAAGTAATTAAAAGAACCATGAGACAAGGTTGCTGGGGAAAAAAGTTGTATTGTCTCACATTAAAATCCCAATAAAAAAATTAGAGGAGATTAGGTACGTTTGCCTTAAATCTATGTAAATTATGTTGTATACTATTTTATTTGATCTTAAGTGATAAAAATTAAAATGGCATTTAAGACTGAGAATGTAAATAACAAGCTTTAAATTACTGATATTATTAAATATATTTAATTGGGAAGCATTTAAATTTTATGAAAACACACAATTTTTATGCACTTTTGGGAAACCTAGAAGTAATACATGTATACTAGTTAATATGTTTTTCACCCATAACATTGTGTGGAACACACCACACTTAAAAAATTAGAGTCCATTTGATGTGTTATACATTCTCCACCTCTAAAATGTGGATAAGGATGCTTACCTCCTTTACGAAGCACTATATAAGAGTTAAGTGTTTATTATGTACACTAATTCAGACTGTAAAATGAGGCCAAATAAAAAGGATGGATTTATTTCAGATTATGTAAAAGGAACTCAGAATTTTATTATATAATCACATCACACTTTTAGCAAAGTGTTTATTTACTCTGTTTTTTATTATTACATCCATAATCCATTATAATTAAGGTTGCGAGTCTGTCACAGAGGGTATGGATTCCGTGAGTTTCCGGGACCTCTGTGACTTCTGCAGCTGGCAGGTGTGACTTTGCCCAGGTGGCCCTGGGGTCTCAGGCAGCCCAGGGACAGCCGCACTGCCCCACCACAACAGAGGCAGTCCTGGGCTGGCCCCCCCCCCCCCCCCATCAGCAGCAGCTGCTGCAGTCCCGGGCGAGCAGGGCCACCACCCACACACCCCTCTGCCAGCAGCAGCTACCGCGGTCCCAGGCTTTCCCTCTCCCACCAAACACCAGCAGGCTCCCCAGAGTGCCCTCACACAGCACCAGCAGGCACCCCAGAAACCCCCCTCCAGAACAGCAGCTGCACCCCCCAGAGCTCCCCAGAACACCAAAGATTTAGTCAGGGGTATTTATAGTACAAGTCATGGACAGGTCATGGGGCCGTGAATTTTTGTTTACTGCCCGTGACCTGTCCATGACTTTTACTAAAAATGTCCATGACTAAATCTTAGACTTAGTTATAATAAAATCTAAATTAACAATTATGGGACACTACTTTGTTGCTTCTTATTAATGCTGACAGCTTTTTATGTAGGAGGGAGAATGCATATAAAAAGGTTTTTGACCATTAATGGTGATTTTTAAACTGAAAAATGTTTCCAAGAGAATGCAGTTACAAAAGGATGCCCTTGTAAATGAAATGGTATGTCAAGGGATCTTACTGGTAAAATAAAAAAAGAGCATATCGTCAAGCTTGCCTATGACAAAATTAAAAATATACCCCTACTCACTGAAAGTTCAGTCAGTCTCTTTTCCTGATTTGTTTTATATAGCCTATACTATTTTATCCTTTCCCAAGTTTTCAGAAATTGAGCTTTACCCCTTCTACAAACAACGAGTTTTAAAAATTGACTCTAAATCTGCGCTCACTTATGCGGGATGCAATTTCATTGATTTGCATCTGGCACATTTTAAAATAAATAAATAAATAAATAAATAAATAAATCAGCAGTTAGAAGATACGGAGTGAAATCCTGGCCGTACTGAAGTCAACAGGAGTTTTGCCACTGATTTCAGTGGGGCCAGGATTTCACTCACAGGGTATGTCTACACTGCAAATAAAAACCTGCAGCTGGCCCATGCCAGATGACTCACGCTGCCCAGGCTCAGGCTGCAGGGCTATTTAATTGCAGCATAGACTTCAGCTCAAGCTCTGGGACCCTCCCACCTTACAGGGTCCTAGATCCTGGCCTCCAGCCCAGAAATCTACACTGCAATTAAACAGCCCCACAATCCAAGACCCGAAAACCCGAGTCAGCTGAAACACGCCAGCCAGGGATGTCTCTTTGCAGAGTAGACATACCCACAGAGTATAGACATACTGAAGCATGCTAGTCCCTTTGGGATTTTTGCAAAAATAAGTGAACAAAACTTTAAATAGATATACAGAAATGAAAATCTCACACTGACTCGATGTAGGATATAGCTCTGAGGCATACCAGGTCTGTAATTGAAAAGGTAGTCTTGAGGGGGGTTGACTGATGTCAGACTAAATCTCAGGGGATAAACTGAATGTGACCAATTGCACAAAATAGCAAAAAATCAAATTAGCTCCACAACGGGAGGTTTGGTAACTTCAGAAAGGTCCTTGGTAAAAGCAGAGAGATTTTCCAAGATATTGGCATCTTGGGATGTCGACACTGTAGCACCATAGTACAGACGGTTCCTACATTGACAGAAGGGGTTTTTTCATCTATGTAGTTAATCCATATAAGCAGGAGGCAGTAGCTAGGTCGACGGAAGAATTCTAAGGAAGGATCTCATTATTAAGTGTAGACCAGGCCTTATTCACCCCATCAATAGAAAACACACGTTATATGCATAAGGAATGTACCACTGTTTTACTTGTAAAGGCTAGAACAAACTCATTCAGTAGAGAGGGCCAAATTCCATTTTCAATTATGGTTGGTAGGCTAGTTTATAAAATGTAGATTATATACTACTTCCTCAATCCACAGCAAACATCCACCAATATCAACAGAAGGCTTGCACAAAAATCCAAAGTAGAATATGGTCTTTATAATTTGTGGCTATTATATATCATGTGTTCAGCACCTAATTTTGGCATTCGGTATCAGTATGCTCACCTGTAAGACTAACTACTTCTGCCCTTTGTTTCTCTTCCTTCTCCATCTTCTCTCTTTTCTTTTTCCTTGTCTTATCACCCCCTCTGTTCTTCCCTGCAACAAATTCTCAACTCTATGGGCTCTACTTCCACCCCTCCTTCATTCTATCCACTAACATCATTACTAATTAAATAATCAGTGTTGACATTAACGTATCGTCATTGGGCTTTAAAGTTGATACCTCTGTGAGATTAAATAGGGGGCAAGGGAGTTCACCCCCCTGTCCTTGTGTCAGCCTGGCTGCAAATTCAGGATAAGACTATCAGTTTACGTTCACATCTGGAAGGTTCTCTGCAACGCTGAGAACTAGAATTTTTTTTTTTAAATGAAAGCTTAGATTCTGTACAAACCAAGTATGTCACACAGACCATATGATTGAGATCTATAACTCTTTGGGCTAGATATTTAAAATCCATGAGCTACAGCAAGTATAAGACACTATTTCCCAAAGATTGAGAATATGAAGCCGATTGGAAAAGTATTTTAACAATTTTGAAAATCTTGCTCTATCAAAATTAAACCAAAACAAATTTAAGCTTTGTTACAGAAGTGAAATCTGTAGACTTCTCATATGAATTAACAAACCCACTCTGAAAGAAACCTGGGATAAATTTAGCAGGGACAGTATAATAGGGGTAATAAGATTCTCTTGTTGTCCCACCCTGTTAGCAGCATTTAAAACACCACAGGGAATTGCATGTAAATTACTGCTGACTCACTGAAGCAGGAGAGTTTCATTAGACTCTATCATGAATGTAAGGGAGGTGAAAACAGCCCGCTGGGAAAGGAAGGTAGGGTCTCAGAGTGGCCCTAAAGGAAAGGAACCAAGCAGCCAAGTCCGAGGAAGCAGAGGTGGTCATTTATGTAAATGTTATTTTCTAAATGACCCTTTTGGAAACAATGGATGACCTTTACTTAAAGCCTTAGGAGGAGTGATATTTTGCCTCCTCCCCAAAATCATTGCACCTCCAAGCTTATTTGACTTATTTCAAATAAAAATGGGAGGGGGGGATTCAGCCAATGCACAAGGCTTCTCTGCTACAGCACTGAATCCAAACGAGGTGTGCTTGTTTGTAATTGCCAACATGCACATGTCTTTCAGCTCACTATTCTCCAAAACATGTGGGGTTGGTTAATTCCTAGGGTCTTAGGTAGGGTGACCAGGTGTCCGGTTTTTGACCGGAACACCCAGTCAAAAAGGGACCCTCGCAACTCCGGTCAGAACTGCCAACCGGGCCGTTAAAAGTCCGGTCAGTGGTGCTGCCCGACTAAGGCAGACTAGTCCCTACCTGTTCTGACACCACGCTGTGCCTCGGAAGCGGCCAGCAGCTCTGGCTCCTAGGCGCGGGAGTCATGGGGCTCCATGCGCTGCCCCCACCCCGAGCACCAGCTCTGCACTCCCATTGGCTGGTTCACAGCCAGTGGGAGCTGGGGAGGCGGTGCCTGCGGACGAGAGCAGCACGCAGAGCTGCCTGCGTGCCTCCGCCTAGGAGCCAGACCTGCTGCTGGCTGCTTCTGGGGCACAGCCTCGTCCATGGTGCCAGGACAGGCAAGAAGCCTGCCTTAGCCCCCTCGCGCCCCGCCCCCCCCGGCTGTGCCACTGACCAGGAGCGGCTGGAGGTAAGCCCGCGCCCCAACCCCCTGCCCCAACGCTGAGCCCCCCCCCCCCAACCTGGAGCCCCCTCCTGTACCCCAAACCCCTCATCCCCGGCCCCACCCCAGAGCCTGCACCCCCATCCAGGAGCCCTCACCGCCCCCAACTTCCTGCCCCATCCCAGAACCCCCTCCCACACCCTGATCCCCTCAACCCAAGCCCCACCACAGAGCCAGCCCTCACCCCCTCCCACATCCCAACCCCCTGCCTCAACCCACAGCACTCTCCCACACACTGAATCCCAGGGCCTCACCCCCCAGCCTGGAGCCCCCTCCTGCACTCCAAACCCCTCATCCCTGGCCCCAGCACAAAGCCCACACCCCCAGTCCAGAGCCTGTACCCCCTCCCAAGCCCCAGCCCTCTCCCACATTCCAAATCCCTTAGCCCCACCCCAGAGCCACCTCCTGTACCCCAAACCGATCATCCCCAGCCCCACCCCAGAGCTCGCACCCCCAGCCAGAGCCCTCACCCCCTCCAGCACCCCCAACTCACCTCCCCAGCCCAGAGCCCCCTCCCTCACCCCAACCCCCTGTCCCAGCCCAATGAAAGTGAGTGAGGGCGGGGAAGAGCGAGCCACCAGGGGAGGGAGAATGTAGTGCGTGGGGGCAGGGGGCTTGGGGAAGTGGCAGGGCTAGGGTGTTCAGTTTTGTGTGATTAGAAGTTGGCAACCCTACCCTTAGGGTACGTCTAGACAGCGAAGAAAAACCTGTGGCTGGCCTGTGCCAGCCAGCTCGGGCTCCCAGAGCTTGGGTTACGGGGCTGTTTCGCTGCTGTGTAAACTTCTGGACTCGGGCTGAAGCCTAAGTTTGGGACTCTCCTACCTCACAGGGTGCTAGAGCCCAGGCTCCAGCCCAAGCCTGGAATTCTATGCAGCAATGAAACAGTCCCGCAGCCAGAGCCCTGCAAGCCCAAATCGGCCTGGCACGGGCCAGCCTCGGATGTCTAGATGCTGTGTAGAAATGTCCTCAGTTTCTAAAACAGTGGTGAAGGTGGGTTATATTACTTTATCATCCACACCTAATGGGTCATTTTTCTAATGCAGAATAGGCCCATGAGGGCTACTCAAATCTGCAATTCACTTTCCTCAAACGAGTCCATCAGAGGCCAAATTTCTCAACTATTAGGGCATGTTGCAAAAATCCTGTATTTTCATAGACATTTAGGGAGGTAAGAGTTGTGATGATAGCAAATTTGTTGGGCAATTTGTTGGAGGAGGCTGATGTTTTGAGACATGTTTCTCTCTCCCCGCCCCCCACCTTTGACCGTGCATAGTTTACATTTTTTTAAAAAGTGCTTGGAGCCATATACTTAAACTTTTCATATAACTATGCAGAACAAAGTAAAAAGTGTGTAACAGTTACATAGACATGACTTCAGAATTCATTTTCTTAATGACATTTTCTCAAAACTATTCCAAGGCCACTATGGTTTAAATATTTGCTGGTTTTAAGTACTTAGTACTTTTGTTACACAAAATATGTAGGATGTCTATTTTCTCTACTCACAGAAAATGTATTAAATGCATCCTTTAAAGTTATTGTCATTACTACTGCCTTATAAACTTACTTCTTTTGGTGTGAAGTACAACGAACATTGCAAAGTCGACTTCCCCTCTAACTCCACAGAATACAAATACGGCCTCGGAGGATAATAATCAACCGCTGTCAAACAAAATACAGAGATAGTTATGTGTTACAATAGTATATTCAAACCTTTGCAAAAGCTACCATACTACAAACTGATTCCCAATAGAGGGTAGACATCATTTCCTTTGTAATTAGGGCTGTCGATTAATCGCAGTTAACTCACGCAATTAACTAAAAAAATTAATCGCGATTAATCACACTTTTAATCGCACTGTTAAACAATAATTGAAATTTATTAAAAATTTTGGATGTTCTTCTACATTTTCAAATATATTGATTTCAATTACAGCACAGAATACGAAGTGTACAGTGCTCACTTTATATTATTTTTATTACAAATATTTGCACCATAAAAATGATAAAGAAATAGCATGTGAACTCCTGTTCTCACTTTCAGGTGACATTGTAATCAAGAAGCAGGCAGCATTATCTCCTGCAAATGTAAACAAACTTGTTTATCTGAGCAAGTGGCTGAACAAGAAGTAGGATTGAGTAGACCTGTAGGCTCTAAAGTTTTACATTGTTTTATTTTTGAATGCAGTTATTTTTGGTACATAACTACATTTGTAAGTTCAACTCTCAACATAAAGAGACTGCACTACAGTACTTGTACTAAGTGAATTGAAAAACACTATTTCTTTTATTTTTACAGTGAAATATTTATAATAAAAAATATAAAGTGTGCACTGCACACTTTGTATTCTGTGTTGTAATTGAAATCAATATATTTGAAAATGTGAAACATCCTAAAATATTTATATAAATGTTATTTTATTATTGTTTAATAGTGTGATTAATCTCACAATTAATTTTTTTAACCGCACAATTAATCACAATTAATTTTTTAATCACGCAACAGCCTTACTTATGATGTATTATGGCTGAATTCACTATTTTTTACTTGCAAGATATAGTCTAATCCTGAGAAGTGCAGATCACCAATAGCTTCCATTAAAGTCAATGGGATTTGGGGTTACCAGTACCTCTGAGGATCAAGCCTTTCATCATTGTTTTTTCTTTTTAAAATAAATGCTTCCAACAAAAATACTTAAGTAAAAATAATGAAAACTAATACCACAGAAGAAGACTATTTAGCGTAATTCTGTGTTGCTGAAGATACCACCACATAGCTGTACCTTAGCTCAAAGGGTTTCCTGTCTACCCTCTAAAGCAGTGGTACTGGAGTCAATGCATGACCTACCCCATGCACATACCAGCTGTTTATGCCTGAATCTCTAGAACTTCCACCATTTAGTTCCTGGATTACATAAGCAGGAAGAGCTCCCCAAAAAGCCTATTAAAATTTATATTTAAAAAAGAAAAGAAAAAATAAATATCCCACTGCTGTTATGTTATTGGGCTCTTACGGCTCACTGGTGTTTCTAAACTCTTTTTTCATTGTCATAACATTAATCACTTGTTTTTTTTCCAGAAGGATTTTGAGACCAGGACCACACTAAAAAGTTATATCAACCCAGCTATATCACTCAACCCTGGAGCAATGTAGTTAAACCAATCTAACCCCTAGTGTAGACAGCACTAGGTCGACAGAAGAATTCAGTCAACCTAGCTACCGCCTTTCCAGGAGGTAGACTAATTACAGCAACGTGAGAACCCCTCCCATTGCTGTAGCAAGTGTCTACACCGAGGGTATTTCCACACGGCAACATAAGCCTGTGTGAGAGCCCAGGCTCAAGCCTAACCCCCCTTGCATCTACACTGCAATCGCACTAACCCAGGGCTTGGACCCACGGTCCCAGGACACTGCAGGGCTGGAGGGTCCAAGCTCGATTCAAGCTGGGATCCCGAGTCCAAGACCTATTGCTTTGACGCTTAGATGCAGCCCCGCTTGACGCAGGTCCTCGGAGTCATCCAGAAGTATCCCACAATTTCATGGGACAACTTCCTTAGTCCTCTGTAACCCCAACAATCTGCAATCCACTCTACTGAAAATGGAAGACACACACCCCTTTGCAAATGGCAGCCCTGCAAATCTGTGGATATCTGCATTCGCGGACCATTGTTGTAGATCATGGATAAGATGCAGATACAAATTTTGTATCCATGCAGGGCTCTAAATATAGGGTCTCAAAGTCAGGGAAGCAGCTATCTGCAGCTCATAGCCTATGAGGCTGCTTCCCCACCTTTGAGATCCTACATTCCCTCTCCCCCCCTATATACAGAGAAAGGACGGGGGAGTGGGGAGGTGAAAGATCAAGACAAGCAGCAAAATCCCCTATGCTGACTTACTTTGCAGAAACAGCTGTCTCCCTCTCCAACAGACCTGATACAGCAATGAACTCAGGAGAGGTTTCCTAAATTGCTTGGCTGCTTAAAACATGGTGATAGGAACATGGGGAATTTTGCTCCCTGTCCTGATCTATCACCTCCCCTTACTCTGTATACGGAGGGAGAGGAAATGTTGGATCTTGAAAGTGGGGAAGCAGCCTCTTAAGTTATGAGCTGCAGACAGCTTCTTCCATCTTCTCTGGAAGTAGGATCTCAAAGGCGGGGAAGTCCAAACCTCTCACTATGCCATGGTCGCTGTACCTCGACAGAGCACTGAAACTCGGAACATACAACCTAGAAACCCATTTAAATTCAGCAACCACACCACAACTTCTGCCTAAGGGAAATGAAATCCACTGGAGAGGGATCTCCATAGTACAGGAGAGATTCAGGGGCAAATTTAGCCCTCACGCTTATGTGTCTTGCCCTATGTATTTGTGAAGGCACAATTTGGGCAAGAGCTGATCCTTGGCCCTTAGGTTAACAGGATAGGCTCCTTTAATGATGCTTACTGGATGCAACAGCAGAATTAGAAGTATCGAGAGCCACGAGTTTATATGACTGCATAAGGCAGCCTTGTACCATATATTACTACCTTACCCACATGGTATCATGCATTTTATGCAATTCGTCTTGCATGCTGCACTCTGTACCATGCACCCTATGGCTTGTACCATGAAATTTGCACCCGATCTACCATGCACCCCATTTATTCAGATTCAGCTAATACCAGTGAAAAATTCATTGTTTTTAATTGCACTGTCAGTTCATCAGCAAGAATTGAAATTGTCACTGCGTCACTCCTCTGCACTTCCTTGCCAACTGCCACCAGAAAAGCTTCCAAACTTTGTATTTGAAAAGTCAATGGAGAAAGAAATTAAATGCTGGTGCATACAGTTTGAAGGGAAATGAGAAAGGCAAATTACCAATTTGGAATGCATTCAGATTTCTTACTGATGAAAATGGAGATACTGTGGCTGAGTATGTTGCATGTGTGACATGCAAAAAAGTCTGTACTTTTATTAGCCCTAAAACTGGTACTTCAAACTTACTTAAACATAAATGTAGACCAGAATCAGGATCCAGTTTGCTGAAGATATTCACTAAGAAATGTGTCACTATCACACAAGACACGAAGACAAATGAGACTCAGGAACTATTGAAGTTTGTAGCAACAGACATAAGACCCTTTGAGGTAGTCAGTGGCCAGGGATTCCTTGCATATTCTCAATGTTTGATTAACACAGGTGCCAAATATGGTCAAATGGATGCACATGCACGAATATCACATTCCACAACATTAGCCTGGCATGCTGCACTTGTGGCAGAAGAAAAAAGAAAAATCTCCATGGTGCTGAAAAACATTCTTGGCACAGTGGGTGGAGGGGTTACCCTCAATCTGTGGACGGAGATTACAGAAAGGTTGCCTATTGGGGAATAACTGTTCATTACATAGAGCCACAACAGTTCGGAATGGTGGAGCAGGTGCTTTGTGTGACTCAGCATGACAGTGGAAAATCAAAAACTGCAGAGAACTTTCTTTTGGCTGCTATTCAGGCACTCAGAATACTTGATATAAACAGTATTATCAACCAGATGATTTTCATTATGGACCGGGGATGGAAAGTGGTTGCATCCCTAAGTCCTATGTGCGAATAAGCTGCTCAGTGCATATTATAAATACTACACTTGATCATACTACCAACCTGGGAAACCAGGAAGAGGAAGCAGTAACCTAACTGATCCACGCATGCCAAAATCTCATTACTTACTTTAGGAGATCTGGACTTCAAAACAGACTGAACACGTCTCTGAAAGGAGATGTAGAAACACGACGGAACAGCAAACTACTCATGTTTCAGACAGCTGAGGAGCAGTGGGACAGAATATATGGAATTCTGACAGAAAAGGGGGATACTCAACTCACTGATGCAATGCTCAAGCTCTAGTGGTCAATGCTAATAGAGTTCCTGCAGCACTTCAAGGAAGCATCAGATGCATAAGAGCAGTCACAGCCCACTCTCCTCTTGGTGCCCATTTGGTACAAAAGGCTGAAAAAGCATCTCCATCCTTCTACCACTGATGTATATAGTCTAAGTCAACTCAAATCCCAAGCTTCGCAATGTCTCATTGAAAACGTTGAAATCAAGCCTACGCACACAGTAGCAGTTTTCCTGCACCCACAAATGAAGGGGATGAAAGTTTTCAGTGAACAGGAGGGACAGGAATTTTATCAAGAGACCAAGAAGCTTGTCTTATTGCAGGAGAAAAATATTCCTGCAGTGAATCTTATGCTTCTTTCGTCAGTTACACAGACTCCATCACCAAAGGATGACAATGGTCACATACAGAGTTTGAGGATTCAAATAGCAATTGTGGAAGTGACAATGATGAAACTGACAAAGAATGAAGATGTGTTGTCTCCACCACTTCAGCAGTTGTACAAGCAACTTTCCCCTTCTCAGTCGAGTTGCATGATTTGTGCATTCCATCCTTGCATCTAGTGTGTGATAGGTCACCCTCAGGGTGCCACCTGGAACTGAGGTACAGCCGAGCCCTCTGTCTCATCAATCTGGGTTCCCTCTTGCACTGTGACAAGCTGCAAAGCCCTCCAAGCTTGCACCAACATCCACATGCAGGGACCACACCCAGCTGTGTTCATGAATGCTCTGGCCAGCCACTCATGAACCCATAATAGAAAGGCTAAAGCCAAAATATGCCCAGCTCCCCAGCCTAGGACCCCTGTACTGTCCTGCACTGGTCAAAAACCTGACCAGAATGAAATTTATTACCCAGTCTGCCACTTCTACAAAGGAAAGTGGACATGCACTAACACTTGCTCCTGAGCCGAGACTTTTCCCTTTGCAGTTGAACCACCACACAGTGTTTTAGGTAAAATACAAAATAAATTAACTACAGAAAAATAGATTTTAAGTGGTAACTGATAGTAAACAAACAGATCAAAGTAGATTACCATAAGAAATAAAACAAAACCACAATCTAAGCCTAATGTACTCGTCAGGATTTGAATCACACAGTATCTCACCCAGTTAGACAGTACAAGCAGGTTAGCATACACACAGGCAGGCTTCCTTCTTTTCTGCCTGGGACCAGAACTTCCCCTGCCCCCAGTTCAGTCTTTTTTCCTCCAGTACTTTTAGGTGTGTTGCTGGGGGGAGAGTGAGATCCAGTCTTGTCATCACTTCTCCTTTTATATCGTCTTCCCGCTTGATGGAAAGCTCTTTTGCTGTGACCTGGGTCAAACAGTTCCCATTGTGCAGTGCTATCTCTGGGAGGTATCTATTGTACACAGTTCCTGGGGTAATCCTTATGCTTGTGCGCATTTCCTCAATAAGCCATCAACATTGTTTGGCCTTTTTACTGTTGTACCTGAAAGGCTGCTTGTGGGTGTCCTCAACCTCGCAACATGTTTCAGTAGCACATAAACAGCCAAACTTCATAACTTCATTTAGAATGACAGCACATACAATCCAACAGGGTATTAACGTTTAACAGAACAAGACATGCAGAATGATACCTCACAAGGCATATTATCATAATTCTATGACAGTGATGAATATGGCGTGTTGCTTTCGGGCACAGAGGGTCACACAGTGTACCCTCCGAGAGAGCCTTCTCAGTCTCTGATCATGCAATTAATGAAAATTGTAGTTCACTCAAGCCAGAAACTGTGGATGATTTAATGTTTTTACAGGGTAACATTTCGAAGAAAATCAGCTGTCCCAAGGAAGACTTCTAAGACGAAATCCCGCAATTCAGGGTGGGTAGATAGCCCCGCAGTGCTTAATTTGTATTGGACAAGGTGTCAGGACTCAGCCCTGGCAAGCCCGGTACAAATTAAGCATTGGCTGGGCAGCCAGAGAGCACCTTCACTGCCCTCCTATGCCCCTCAAGGCTGCACTCCCCCCTCGTCCCTAACCCTTGGACCCCCCTTCTATGCCCATTTGGGGAAACTGACCTGAAATCATGGAGCACCTGCTGCCGTTGCTCCTCTCCCGCCACACATACCTTACGGTGGCGCAGACGGGGACCTGCCAAGCCATGCCAGGGCTCAGCCCAAGCAAAAATTAAGCACTGTAGCCCTGCGATAGTATTCCCCTTGCATGCTTCCACAGGGAGAACAGACACTTTGTCCCTTGCATTATCTGGACTAGTGAGAGTATCATCAGCTTTAGTTACCTCTTTATCTGCAAGTCACACTGGGTGATGCAGATAATCCCACAACCTAGTTTTGGGGGGCGGCTCTGTGATCAGTTAAAAAACCCAAGCATGCTACCAGAGGAACTAATGCTCATGGCTTTCTTTTCTTACCGGTAAAACATTGCACGACATGCAGCAAAGAGTTTTATTGATTGAGACTTCAGTGGGGCTTTAAATCAATGGAATATTGCAGACCACAGCAAGAAGAGTTGAGCAGGAAGCCTGGAGACTGACAGTTACAGGACGAGCAGGAAAAGCTCCCTCCTCAGCCTGACATCCCAGCTGTTGGGAGAAGACCGCAAACCCCGAGTGATAAAGGCAGGAATCTGGATGGAAACACACTGCTAATTTCCTCAACACATGAGCCACTACAGGGGGACACTAACCTTAAGTCAAAGAGCTGGTGGTTGGTGCAAAAACTGGGATTTCTGAGCTCTAAGCGTGGTGACTTTATAAATCACAAGCTAAATAGGCAGCAGACTTTTTTATTTTATAGTTCAGTTTGTGATTTTGAGCATTATTGGCTTGAGACATTTATTATATTATTTTTAATATAAAAGGCTATTTGTTCTGATTCCTGTTGTAATAATAAGATTGATGTTTAAAACAACAACAACAGTGTGCACATTTATTAAACAATATAACTTTCTTATATAGTACACACACACACACACACACTCACACTCCTCCTGAAAGGCACTGTGAGATAGCATGTTGCTGCAGGCGTGGTGAGGATACAGATAAAAGAAAGTGCGGATTGTGGGTCAGATACAAGTTGATTCTTCTGGATGTGGATCCACATTTTTGTATCCAGGCAGGGCTCCACAGCTCAGGTCATCATCAGGGATTCCCTCTAATTTTTCCACACATGTGCGAAATGTATTTTGTTATGTGCACCAATATGGAGGTGATAGTGGGGCCAGAGATGAGGGGCTCAGGCAGAGAATTGGGGGCAGGCAGTGAGGGCACTGAGGTGGAGCCAGGGATGTGGGGTCTGGGGTGCAGGAGGCTGCTCTGGGGCTACAGCAGGGAGAGAGGACTCTCTCTCTGTCCCTGCAGCAGCACCTGGGCTGGGGTTGTGGGGGGGGAGAGGTGCCTCTCCCCGCTGCAGCGCCTCGGGGCTGAGGCCACGGAATAGGCAGCACTCCCCCAGCTGCGGCAGGTCCAGGCCTGGGCTGGGCTGGGGCTACGTTGGGGCTGCCTGCCCCCAGCCACCGCGGCAGGTCCAGCCAGGGCTGCGTTCAGGCCGACCCTTCCCTGGCTGCCACGGCCAGGAAAGTTTCCTGAGTGCCTGCACAACTCTAAATAGGCTGCTGCTTGGCCAAGCAGCTTATAGGGAACTTAGGTCCCCATTAACCCATTCTCTTCTGATCACCGATATGCAAGCACACTATCAGAGAGCCTCCTGGGTTTGCAACAGGATTGGTGAGCTGTTCAAACTTCCTGCAACATGCAGGGCGGGCAGTAAAGTTTTCCCACAGTGCACCACAGTCCTAGAGCTAAAGTAGCCAAAATCTGGGGGGACATTAAGGACTCTGGAATATCGTTACTTTGACTTGGGTCTGTACACAAAGCCCTAGGTTTGAGCAGAGGAAAGGGGGGAAGAAAAAGTCTTAACATAGGATTTAAATACAATGTAGACATCCAAGACTGGGGTTTTCTAACATGGGTCAGATGACTCAAGCCCTACTAACCCAGGCTTACACTGCAGTGTAGACATACCCTGAAACACTACAGTGGCTCAGCTGTAATGCTACTGCTGTGCCACTGCAGCGTTTCTAGTGAAAACATAGCCTGACTTACCTCACCACAGCAACCACCCAGTAGAAATCCTATTTAACATTTCTGCAACGCCCAAATGTAAAACAAACAAAATACAAATGATTGAAATATTTGAAAACCAAAACTTAAGTGAGCATTCATTTGGGGGGAGGAAATTCTTTTCTTGTATTCACAGAAAAGTCTTTTAAAGGAAAAAAATATCTTGTGCAAATGTTTCGTGCTCATGCTAAATGTCTTTCTTTGGAGAAAATGAAGGGAAACCAAACAAACAGATTTTGGCTCTTTTGTAATAATCATTTTTTAAAGAATAATCCTGCTATCTAGACAAACACAACACACAATAAAGAGGGAAGGAGAAAAGATAGATAGGAAAGAAACTGCTGTCTTTCTGTTACTTCATTCACATTCTGTGGATAAGATACATAAACAGGTTGGTCACAAACAGGTTGCATTAGTCTCTGAATCCTGGTGCACTTTTCCCCCATCTGAGGAAACAACATCTGGGATCTGACTTGCATGCTGTGGTCTCCTCCCACTGGCTCTTCTTCATGCTGGAATAAACTTGCTTACTCTCCCTTAGCCTGCCATGCTCTTTATAGCAATAATACAATGAAGTTAAATCAATCCCCCAAAAAGGGCAAAGTTTTGAACCGATTAGACAGAAGATAGAAAGGAGAATGAACAGAAAGTAGAGCAGAGTTAAATTACACACTACGAAAGGGGTAGAAGGAATGCTAAACTTGGCATTATAGGAGACCCAGTAGTCCTCACAGCAATGACATGACAACTTTGATGTTCTTAGAAAGGGTCTTTCTGCTTTCCCAATGCTCCATTTGTGGCCTGGATGCACAGAAAAGTCACCACAAAGGTCAAAAGTCATGTTTACGTTGTTGGTGACAAGATGTCCTGAAAAGCCCTGTGCTTCTCCCCCAACATGTCCAGAAGGGACAGACAATTAATCAATGTTTTCCCAAAGGTCCAACTCAAAACAGTTGCAGGACTACTAACACTGGCAAACCCTTCCTTTTCAAGAAACTGCTAATCTATTTGTATGCCAACTTTTAACCTGAGATATTATATTATATTACCACCTTCATAAAAAATCTACAAGATTCAATTTACATGTTTTTCTTTGGCTCCATTCTGTGCACTATTCCAACAACAGTTCTATGAAAACTATCCGTTTTGGGTTAAGATGACTCTTTTAAAGCCTTAAATAGCACAGGTTTCAACGTAACTTTTCAAAGAGAACTCATGAGAGTATGCCACCTCAAGAACAGAACTCTGCAACTCTGGGCCTGTGAAGGGTGGGTGACTGAGTGAGACTGCACTGTGATGAAATCTTCCAGAAGCAGAATTCAGGTAATTTCTCCCTTCTTTCATAGGTACCATCTGCCAGGATTCTCACTCTGGGACAGTGAGTTACTTCTAGACAGTGTTATAAGCTGGGTTAAACCTTGTTAATGGTTGAGTTAAAACTTCACTGAAAATTATGTGTCAGTGTGCCCTTCCTTTAAGAGAGTTGTAAGAGACAGTTAAGGGGGCCACATCTAAAATAAGGCATAATGGAGTCTGCCCAGAAACTAGCAATATGTGGGTGGAGTGTATTGTTCTGGGCATTGTTCTGATCAGGTGAGTGGAAAAAGCCTAGCTGGAGAAGGGAGGCAGACAAGACACAGACACAGACAGGTGACAGAACGAAAGCCAATCATCAACCTATAAGCACTGTGTGATCCTAGAGGAAGATTCTTCTGGGTCTGATGCCGGCTAAAGAGGCTTGGAGCTGTAAACAAAGATGCTATCCACTGTTTTTTTATTCATCCTGCATTCAGAGAAGCAGGTCTTTGTACATTCCTTAGAAATCAACAAGAACCCATCAAAGAAAATAGCAGAAAATAGTCAATTTCTAGTCCCAGTTGGAATATCCCCAGGACCCGAAACTTGACTAGCACTCATGGGCAACACTATGTCTCAAAAGAAAATGAGCCATGACAGTACACAACAGAGAACATACCAACAACAGGGTCAGAAACTGACAAGTAATTGAATATTCCCTCCTAAACCCCACCTATATAGTAGGGATAAGATACCACCTTAAGTTTTTGGAAGCACACCGAAAGACACATCATCAAAAGCTAAAACTTTCAAAATCTGGCAAACTTAAATAAAAGGCATCCAAAAGAGAAAATAAAAAATCTAGAAGACAAATGAGTATGGACTCCCTTGCTTCAGAAATAGATTTTGCAGAACTGAAACAACAAAGCTGGATTTCTCCCTATAAGCCAAACCCAAACATTAATGCTTTGTAAACATCCATGTGAACAGCCATCCTGTGGCTGTCTTGAGCGGAAATTCCTCTGCCACTAACAACAGAAGTTGCTCAGCCCTAACTAGCATAAGCAAAGACAATGCACAACTGCAGACTTGCCAGCCATCTCATAGCCAAGACAGGTACAACAGACATCCACTAAAAGTAAAACACAGTCTCTTGCATGACATTACTACTGTAGGAATTAGTATTTAAAAAACAGTTGTGTGATATTTCTAAGGTCTTTAATTTAAGCCATGTAGAAACTCAGACCGTTAATTGTTCATTTTGTGAGGAAAAACCTCAACTGGATAGGTATAAGGTTGAAAAGTTAGCATAATGCTGGAAATCCACCTTCACATTAAGAGGGAATCAAGAACAGGACTACAACATAACCTTATTTTATGCTTGTTAAAAAAATAAACTTGGCTTATAACTTAGATTTTTGGCACTTCTCTAGCATTATCTCCAATGCATTTGTATTATTTCTGTGGAACAGAGTCTTGTTTTGTATATAAAAAGTAGTCCAGGCAAGGTAAAACTAATGTCATTTCACAGGAATAGTATAATATCTTAATTTATATTAAAGGCTAAGAAATAGCAACTACTTTATACTATGCCTTTAAACTTTCTATACAACAGTGAATCATTAAGATTTTTATATGAGAAGAACTGCAGGTTGGATTTCTTTTACTGATATCATATTTTTCTATTAATTACAATTCTGAAATAACAAAAGAAAGTACCTGACTGGTCTTTGAAGTTCAGTGTAAAGTCTTTATATTTGGATAAATCAAACTCCACCCTTGCACGTGCTACTCCTTTGTTTTGAAGCAAAAAGGGAATTCTTTGGGTGGAACCAGCATAAACACCATGGAAGTTGAAGGATTCCTGTTAAGTTTAAGAAAAAACAATGTAAGAGCGTTATAAGGTCATATATATACCTGGAGAGTACCTTAAAAATACTGCAGTTCAGAGATCCATAAGTTATCCTATATTAACTGGAAGTCTCAGTTCATCAACTGCCTATCCAGCTCCTTTACTGGCCCTAGGTCTTTTGTGGGTGCCAAAGACCACATCTTAGGAACCACTGCTATAATCCCTTTGACTGTACCACTAGTGAAGTTTTTCAAATTGAGTACCATTTTTCAATTAATTAATTTCATTCTATTTCTCCTCTTTTCCTTCCTTCATCATTGTAACCTTTACAAACTTTGTGTTCAGACAGTTAAATCCCTCAACTGCCACAGGTATATTTAATTTTTAAATCTCTCTTCACATTCTCCTCAGTCCCTGAAAAAATGTGAATAACTAAGGAAGGAAAATTCTGACACCTGACTACAAAAGTAATAATCAAATAAAATTAAACACTACAAATCTTACCTAGAACTAATAATTAGTGTAATAAAAGATAGCTTATACTTACTACACTAATGCCTATTTCAGGGGCCTCTACAGATCCACCAATCCTAAATTCCAATACTTTTCCATGGCGGACTGCTACCTAGTTGAAAGAAAAGTAAAACTGTGAACATTGTAATTACTACATTACTTTGCCATCACAACTGTTCCATTACATTATGTACTCTATAGTAAATGACAATTAAAAAAAAAGACAGCTTTAAATAATAGACAACAGAAAGACACAGCCATGGAATTCTACTGCATAGGTTCCCATGAAGAGAACTTCCCACATTCTAAAGTTATTTTGATATGAAAATATTATAATGAAGTCTAAAAGTGCTGTATTGGTTTCTATAACGTACACATGCAATGTTTCCAGTGGGTTATGGAGTCACTGGGTAAAAGTAGCAGCTCTGTTGGATACCAAGAAAGACAATGATAGCCACTACCGAAGGAGGGAACTAAATTGAAGAAAAGAGCAGCTCTTTGCAGCCAGGACAGAGAGCAATATGGGAGGGAGTACACAGTTGTTTTCTATGGCAGGCGGGAGCTGGGTGGAGGAAATCTGTTCAGTGTGAGAAGGAACTGGCAGGTACGTTTCTTGAGACAAGCCACAATGGAAAGAAACAGGTATTACAGCTAGGTCAGGAGAAGTGCTGCAGCTGCCTCAGGTTTCCAAGAAGTAGTGGAAGTGGAAGGGAGTGGGTGGGTGTTGGGTTTAGATAGTATGGTGTAAGGGAACAACAGCAAGAGGAGAAAACAGCAGTGGGATCAGAAGATGTGGCCAGGTCTGGGCATATGACAGCATCTATTAAAAATTATCTGAAATCTGCCCTTTTTTTCTTGATGCAAGATGAATCCAGGAAACTTATTAGACTCATGTACAAATCAAATCCAGATCAGGTATTTGTTGCATCCCTAATTTCAAATCAACCTTTATAACGAAGCACTCTCAGAACTCAGTTTCCTTGCGATGCATACAAACAGGAGACAAATAATCTAAACACTTTTCAGTAGTCTAAGCCCTGTCACTCTAGAGAACGTGAGAGTAGATCTAAGAACTGAGGCCAGTGCTCCATTCTCCCACCACAGAATACAAATAACTTCCACGGTTTTCTGTGTGACTTACTTGTACCTTGTGCTTGGAGAACAGAGCCTTGAAATATAAAGTAGTATTTCCAGGCCACAGGTGTAGCCTAAGTGGCTATTTTTTTGCACTAAATGAAATGAGCAAACTAATTTACTGACTGAAAGTTTCTATCCTATAATATACCCTTTATAAGTCTCTTTATTACAAAGAGTTTATTCACCTAAACCATTAAAAATAACTGTAATCAAACCAAGTGATCACTGTAAGTGGTAGACCTCAATATTGATGCAAAACTGATTAATAAAATTATCATAGTTTATTCTTATGATGTTGGTTCAATACAAACTTGCCTGTGCCTTTACTGAATTTAAGAAATACTAACATTTTTTTTAAAAAACACATAATTATTAGAGAAATAACATAAGTTTATGTTTTCAGTTGATTATTTAATTATATGAAATGTTAATGCTATAGAGATTCCTATGAAAAGTTCATTCAAATAGTGACAGGCTCCCAAAATGTCAAAAGAAGATAACCCCAAGTCAATAAACCTCTATGTGTGTTTACACAGACTTTGAAATGCAACTTTTATAATGTCTATCTCCATTTTAACTTTCTAGACTATCATGCTGTATGCATTGTTTTTAAAGATTTAGATTAAGTATTGGTTATTATGCTTTTATATAAAATATATAATAGAAGCTTTTAAGTGCAAGTTGTAAATGTACTGCAAATGGCAGATCTTAAACCTAAGAACCATTGGGTCAAAATGGCCAGAATATCAGCAAGATTGTCTGATCAAAGTGCAAAGCACATCCCCCTAGTATGAAGCAGAATCTGGCACAGAGATTAATTTTATCCCAAGCAACATATTTTATCAGAATATTTTGAGATGCATTGTGTTCTCAAAAGCCAAGAAAGTGAGTCTTTCCTCCTTCCCTTTTCAAAGACAATGCCTAAGTTTTAAAACCCTCAGAAAGAATTACAGAAATACTAAAAATATTTGCTTTTAGAGGTAATCTAAAGTCTTCATTCCTCAGATGTAAAGGAGAACATTTATGGTTGTGAAATGATTTGTACAAGGCCTTTCCAATTTCTAAATTCATGTTGCTGCTTAAAGATGAAACCCCTTAGTTCCTTAAATGCATCAATACGTTTATTTTGTGATGTTAATTTGCATCTAAATGAAAGCCTCATAATAACTTCCTAATGTCACTGTAATAAGAATAGGCAATATTTTATGTACAAATATAGCAAGGTCATTTGATGTTATATCTAGTTACTAATAGAATGTAACCCAAGTAAAAAATATTGATAAGAAAATTAGTTATCTGGCTATGCTTAAGCAATTTATTTACTAAACTCAGAAAGACATGAGGTACCTCTCCAAAGCCTGCTAAGAAGAGACAGTGCCTTCTCGGATGGCTATTTAAATTTAAAGTCATTGTCTTTAAGAATTAAGGTTAAAAAGATTACTTTGAGAGCTGAAAGACTATATAAAATATAAATCTTTTGAGATTCATTTAAAACAAAATTTCTTCTCCTATGAAACCTGGACAGCACTGAAGGAAAATATCAGAAAATGGACTAAATAAAAAGAATTAAAACTCTAAGGGCATGTCTATTCGACTTACAGATACTGAAGTAATTACTGCAGGGGCTGATGTCCATACTACCCTCCTACAGTTGGTGGTATGTGACCTCACCAGGAGCGCTTCCACCAACTGAACAGAGGCACTGTAGGGGGCTGAGAGCCGGGGCTCTCAGATCCGTGGAGTTCTCTGCCAGAAAGCCAGCTGCCCCCACCCCCTGGGCTCTCGGATCCCTGCTCCCAGCTGGGAGCAGCCACCTGGGCTTCTTAGCTCCCTGACTGGGGAGCCTCCGGGCACCAGCCCAGCTGGGAGTGAGAAGAAGGGGGCAGATCAGCTCTAGCTTCCTGGCTTTCTTGTCAATTTCATGGCTCCAGACATGAAATTGACAAGATACCCAACAGCTGATGTAAGGAAAGCAGTGTCTACACAGACACTGTCACCCTAATTACACTGACATAAGCCCTATACCTCTCGTGGAGGAGGAGTTATTATGTCAGTGTAGTAGAGCACTTATATTGGCGTGACAAGGCTATAGTGCATACACTGACAATTAGGTCAACGTAAGCTGCCTTACATTGACCTAACTGAGTAGAATAGACCAGGCCTAACTTTCAAGTTATGAGAATTTCCTGCCACAAAGATAAAGGCAGTATAACCATCAAGTTGAGGAAAAATTACAACCCTATATTGCCTATGTAGTAGCACATTGCATGTGTAGAGCTGAAACTGCTAACAAGGCAATCCCATTAAGTTGTTGAGCCAATGAAAGGCCCACAACAGTTAATATTATGAATCCTTCCTCCTCCAGTAAGGTTGTGGAAGGAAAGACTATAGACACTGTGCTGCTGGTTGCTCAGTTCAAAATTTTCTCCCATCCTTTAGCTTTGCAGCACTCACCACTGCTCATCCTGTTCATCTATACAAACAAACAACTAACAACAGTAACATTCAGAGAACAGAAAGGAACATGAAACAGCATCAAGAAGAAGAAACCTTCCAGTTCAGCACGGTTTCGTCAGCATTGTGGGTGACATGAAACTTACCAAAGCACTGCCAAGGAATGATATTTAAATTGCTCTTGTAATGATTTTATGAAATATTGAAATACTATTGCAACTTAAGATACTAATAGATTGTATTAATATGACCTACTACTCGGATAATCAGATCTTGTTAAACATAAGATGGTGGACTGTGTATACCTGGAAAGGAAGCAAACTCACCTGGATAAAGAGAGAGAAATAGTGGGATTTAATTCAGATTTAAGATTCTTGGTACTCATTAATTGCCTATCTCAAGACAACTCCTTGAATAGCTTCTTTTATGTAACTGATATAAACTCTTTGGTTTCATAGGACTTAAGATTACTTTTTTTTCCTCATTTATAAACTGTTTGGGTTATCCATGAAAGAACAAACCTTCAGTTAAATTCTTCTGCCCACCTACAAACTGTTTTAGTTATCTATGATACCAGTGACTCCTGTTTTAGTTTAATTTTTGTAGTGAGGTACCCGCCAAGAGTAGATCCGCTATCAAAAATGTAATCTCTGTTAAAAGCTCTCCACAGAGAGAAATACAGAAGAGATTGTAACTAACAAACCATAAACAATGGTTATTTGTTTCATTTTGTTCTTTTTCTTTAACAACATAATTATAATTAATAACGGATTATTTTGCTTGTCTTTAATCACAGCATCCTGTACAGCAGGGATCAGCAAACTTTGGCACGCAGCCCGCCAGGGTAAGCCCCTGGCGGCCGGGCCGGTTTGTTTATGTGTTGCATCCGCAGGTTCAGCCGATTGCAGCTCCCACTGGTCGCAGTTTGCCGCTCCAGGCCAATGGGGGCTGCGGAAAGCAGCGGCCAGCATGTCCCTTGGCCTGCGCCGCTTCCCGCAGCCCCCATTGGCCTGGAGCGGCGAACCACAGCCAGTGGGAGCTGCGATCAGCCGAACCTGCGGACGCAGCAGGTAAACAAACTGGCCCAGCCCACCAGCGGGCTTACCCTGGCAGGCCGCATGCCAAAGGTTGCCGATCCCTGCTGTACAGAAAGGCAGAGAACCCCATGTTATTAAAAGAGTGGAATTCACATCCCAGAATTGGGATTAAGAGAGACAATTATTAATATTTGGCCTACCATTTCTTGTTTTGCTAAACTATAAATTCTGATAGTTTTTCAGATAAAATGACTTGGCACACAATAACTTGAAACACCCCTTTGGAAAGACAAATTGATGATAAATAAACTCATGCTCAAAGGCAATCTTACACCCATGCCCTTAGATTAAATCAATCAGATTAGAAGCTTTTAAGTCTTTCCTCTAATTGTCATTATTTTGAATCCTTTCAAAAGACCCATTTATAGGGTGGATGGTTTGTCTTTGATAAAACATTTGATTCTATTCCAACAAAACTTTCAAAAAGGAACACTCTTTACATCCATATGTATTCATAACAAACTCATCACCTCAAGTACAGTATACTTTTTTGACCACAAAATAATAAGATAATGTTTAAAAATTGCTTTAAGAAAAATATACAGATATTCATTTTGAAAAACCACAGTACCAATCATCAACATTTTTAGGAAAAAAATACATTATGTTGGACTGGATCAATGGATAGCAAGATTAATAGATTGGCATGCACGTACACACATACTTTTAACAAGATAATACTCAAATTTTCAGATTTTTTTTTTTTTAATACCTCCACTCTGGTATCAAATTTCATTACTGCATTGGGGGTGAAGTAGATTTTGAGATCAGCATGGCCTCCAACAGGTACTACCCCCTCAGAAGGAGTGATAGTCATGCCAGGCAAGGGGTTCGAATCAAGAACCTTCAAATACAAATAGTAGTTATAAAACATTGATAGTGCTGTAAATGTACATTTTTACAGAATTTAGGAAAGACATTTTCTGTCCAGAAGAGTTTACAATTAGTTACTGTAACCATCATACTCTGTGACATTAATCTAGGACTAAAAGTTTAGGACAAAATTTTCAGTTAGGCACTAAATCCATACGTAGGCACCTAAATAAATGATCTGATTTTCAGAGGTGCGGAACATGTACCAGATCTTATTGTGCAGCTAACTTTTGCAAGCCAGCTTTGAAAATTTGGGCCTTGATTTTTTCCTTACAAGCACTCCTGAACATTAGAAAATTATGATTTCACACAACTCCAAAAAGATCCAATACAGCATCTTCTCCAATGACAGATACAAGCTGAGTGAAAATGATCTGCAAGTTATTCACAGCAGAAATGTGGACAAGACTCCTGCAAGGGGAAGTTTATCTATCCAGTGATTTCTGCTTAACTTCTCAGAGGCCATGTAAGCCTAAGAAGTTTCCTTATTTTTAATAAACACAGTGTTGTAATAACAAGCATATTATCCTACACTCAAATGTGGTCAGGAGGGCCTGGGCTAATACAGACATCACTATTGAAGGAAGAGAAACTAGGTCAAGTAGTCCCATGAACCCCTAAAGAGTGTAGGATTCTAAAGAGGGTAGGATTCTAAAGAGGGTAGCTATATTTTGTTCAATAAACATTAAAACTACCTAAAGGGAAAAAAAATCAATTAGTATACCACAGAGAACATGTCTAATAACTGAGAACACAAACTCTAATAAGATATGAAAAGCTGTCCAAAACAAGAAAAAAATTGTACAGCAACATAATTCAGTTCACCTGGAAGTATGCATGATTTTGTCCTGTGTTTTGAAGAATGGCTGTCTTGCAAGTAGTTAATCCTAGAGGAGCATGATTGAAAGGTATCCTGGGTTCCATAAACTGAATACTGGTGGGTCCAAGCTAACAAGCAAGCAAGCAAGCAAGAGAAAGAGAAAGAGAGAGAGAAAGAAAGAGAGAGAGAGAAAGAAAGAAAGAGAAAGAGAGAAAAAACATAACATGTCACTGAATGTAAATAAATAATTCAACATAGCTTAAATTTTTTTTTTTGATTTCACAATAAGCCAGACAGTCGTGGAGATGCATAAATTAAACAGTGAAGTAGAATGTAAAGGGGAACTAACATTTATCTACTTTTTGCCAAACCACCTAGATCAAAAAGTAAACCTCTATCAAAATAATAAAATGTGTTTTATTTCCCTTTGAAAATTAATACTTTTGCTATATTACTGTACTTCAGTTTAAGTTTCGCATGGCTATCAAATTCAGGTATGAAGTTTTTGCAAAAGCTGATATTTTGAGCGATTTTTTAATGTAGTGCACAGATAATTATGTGAACAAAAATAAATTATGACCCCACTTACCCGCTAAATTGTTTATGGTGGCTTGATCAAAAACAACACAGCTCATGCATTTCCTCTCCTCACTTTGTTTGACAGGCAAGATGACACGATCTAATCACAGTCCTGGATACCCTCCACCACACCTCTGTTTCTGTAGGTTGATCTCTGATCTGACAGAAATCTGTAAACCTATGGTACCGCCTCATCTGGAAAGTCTGAAGTGGTGGGTGTCTGTGCTATACTGATGAAGCATCCTAGGGTATGTCTACACAGCAAGGAAAAACCCACAGCTGGCCTGTGCCAGCTGACTCAGACTTGCAGGGTTCAGACTACTGAGCTATTTCATTGCTGTGTAGACTTCCGGACCCGGGCTGGAGCCTGAGCTCTAGGACTCTCTCACCTCGCAGGGTCCTGGAGCCCGGGCTCCAGCCTGAGCCCAGACACCTACACAGCAATGAAACACCCCCGCAGCCTGAACTCTGCAAGCCTGAGTTGGCTGGCACAGGCAACTGCAGGTATCAGTTGCTGTGTAGACATACCCTTAGAAGAAATCAGCAGCTGAGTGGGATAAGAATTGTTTTTCTAGGCCTCAGTATGCCACAGCACAGACCATGTTATAACAAGCTGTACCAATTCATCCACCCAAACAGTGGCAGGAATAAGACATTCCAAGCTGACTAAGAAAAAGGGAGCCTGTGGGAAATGTAATGGGAGGACGTGTCTTATTGGCCATCATTCTTAAAGAAAGAATTCCTCATTTGAGCATGAATCTAAGAGCTCTACTGATGAAGGCAACATCAAACCACCTCTAAAAATTCACCCAGCAGCGCAGATTTCATCTGAATTACACTTTTCATAGACCCTTTATTGACCCAGGAAGCAGAGACTGTCCTTCTGGAGCAGCCGCCAGTTCTAATTCAGCAAGGATTACTAGCAGTTCTGTAAACCTCCCAGATACACGATCTGATGTATTTAGCTACAATAGACCTTTCCTTTCCTTTCCCAGAACTAGGTTTCGAGAAAATTGTGAACTGTGATTAGGTTTCAGAACCAGGGAGGAGCAGGAACCCTGGTCTGTGCTGTGGAAGAATGAGTCACAGAATTTCTACTATTTTGATCAATGTATAAGATACAGAACATGTGAGGTTAAAATAAAATTTAAATCAAGAAAATGTTGATTAAAAACCAAAAATGTACAAAACCATTTGGGTTAAATATTACCTTTGCAAGGCATTTTAGCTTAAGTGTGTTTCCCTGATGTACACACAGATTAAATTCTCCTGTTTCTGGAGAGCAGAAACCTGGATGCCAAACCACTTCACACTCCAGGTCTTTGTATGCTTCTACAATACCTAGATAAATGTGTATAAATATGTAAATATTCACAATTTTGGAAAATTTTTGAAGTTTACTTTATGTGACCAGTTCACATTACTAGAAATGTCTGGCCTGATTTACAAAGGTGCCGAGCAATAAACTTAGTTTAAATTAAACCTTGCTTCAAAGTTCTTATAACAACTGCATAACCCAGTTTATCAATATACTTCAACAGAATGTATCCACAATTTATCACTCTTTGAGCACGTGAATCACGTTCATGTACTAACTCAGTCTTAAATAATACAAAAATGAATGCAAGTACAGGCAAACCTGGATTGGTGGATAACTGAGTATTAATTAAAAAAACAACATTTCAACACTCTCAGAACTCATTCACACCTTAAATTAAAAAAAAAAAAATCTCTTTGCCTCACTTCCCAGATGCTGAGGCATTCCAAGTTCCCTGTCGAGCTAAGCAGTGTTTAAAACACAGTTATCCTAAACCAGCTAATTTGGTTGGAGGCCAAAGGTATTTAGCACACCTAACTCTCCTTGATTTGATTGGGAAATCAATTGGAGTTAGTTAGGTAGCTAACTGGGCATCAGTGGATCTGAACGTCTGCACCTCAGTGTAAACTGGGTCCTTTCATTACTGAACTCCAATACCGTTTTAAAGAGGACTCTGCTATTGGAGATTTCATCTTTCAGATTACATGTAAAATTAAGGTCCTAAACACATGTAATAATTATTAATTCAATGGCACTTTATACAAAAGTAAGAGTTGGCTAACCTTCATGTTTTGGCCAGATTTTAAATTTTGTGGTATTATATTCTGTCTACCTAAATTCCTTAGCAGTTTTGATGTACATGATTTTCTTTATCACTTCCTATCCTAAATGGTTGCATAGTATTGCTGTGTACTATTAAATAGTTGCCTCATTCCACTCTTGCAGTCAGCAGCTTAAACTCTTGAGCTCAGAGCAGAGCTGCTGTGAAGAGCAGTTTACTGTGGCACAGAAACAGCAGGATGGGGCTGTGGTGCACTTCCAGAGCTTATACAAGCAAATTAGTCTGGGCATCAAAATTCAGCGTTTTACCCGCTTTTATGGTCTTTGTGGTCTGATCATAGTTCTGACTTCCAGTAGTATTAATGCAAACCTTAAACATAACATTTTACTGTGTCAAATAAACATTTACATTTGATGTTAGCCATCTTTAAGATAAATGCAGACACACCACATTTTATTGTTTGCATGTTGCTTAAAACAGCTTTAAAAACATACTATACCTTTGGCTGGCCGTATAGAAAATGCTATTCCTTTATCTGTGACTATAGGTTTCCAGTTGAATTCAGCAAGATAGTTTCTGCGATTGCATAATCTAACTGTTGCTCTAAAGCTTGTTTCCGCAAGGAAACCAGGAGTTGGATTTAGAATCAGCTCCCTTGCAGACAGCTCAAGGGCAACGGAGACTGCTTTTGCAACTACCAGCACATGCCCAGTATGTTTGTTGTTTATTGTGTAAGTGAAAGATCTGTAATATAGAAAACATATGAGCCAATAAATTTTATATATAGTAAAATATTCAGCAATAGTTACATTAAATATAGTCATTAGGAGCAAAATACCCAGTGAAAATATTGTACACGTTAGGCATACTCAGTTAAAAGGATTATAAAAATTTGCTACTTGTAATTGTTTTCCTCTTTACACTATACTAGGGACCATAACATTAAAATGCATTTCTATAGCTTTGATTCATTACAATTTAATGGTCAAATATATGGTCACTTCTTTGCTGAGTGTTATCAGATACTAGGGCCTTGCAGGTCAACTTCATGTTAGAGAAGAAACCTGTGACCCAGACTCAGGTTATTTTCTTAGGGTACAGTAGAACCTCAGAGTGACAAACACCTCGGAAATGGAGGTTGTTCATAGCTCTGAACAAAACGTTACGGTTGTTCTTTCAAAAGTTTACAACTGAACCCGGACTTAATACAGTTTGAAACTTTACTATGCAGAAGAAAAACACTGCTTTTAACACCTTAATTTAAATGAAATAAGCACAGAAACAGTTTCCTTTCCTTGTCAAATCTTTTTTTTTTTTTTAAACTTTCCCTTTGTTTTTTAAGTAGTTTACATTAACACAGCACTGTCCTGTATTTGCTTGTCTTAGTGTTTCTGCTGCTGCCTGACTGCATTCTTCTAGTTCCAATTGAGGTATGTGGTTGACTGGTCAGTTCGTAATTCTGGTGTTCGTACTCTAAGGTTCTACTGTAATTGGTTAATTTACAAAACGTACACAAGACTTGTTTCCCTAAACAGAGGTGGTTACTAACTACACACAGACAGTGCCCTCTTGCAGAAACCTCAGTTAAAGCATCACTGCTTTTTCACCAAGAAGCATTTGTCTTGAACCTCTGTATCTCTGACTCTCTTGGAATCTCACAGCTCAACAAAACACACCGAGGAAAAATCTGGATCCACCGAAGTCAATGGAGCCAGTATTTCACCCACTATTCACTGTTCCTACCTTTGCCCTGGGTTTTTAACATTGGAAATCTTTTACCCCAAAACTGCTCACCTACAACACTGCCTCAAAGGATGGCCTGTGTTTCTATCTTCCTTCTGTACGTGCACATGAATATTTGACTCAACCTCCGCAGCAACTGTATGGGTATTGTTAGAGTTTCATTTTGCGATATCGCCTACCCTAGAAAAGGTTTTCAGTACAGCTATATCAGCAATCCCTCCTAGTGTAGACAGCTTATACTGGCAACATTCCCAAATGAAATAAGCTATAATGGCAAAAGCACTTTTTTGCCAGTATAACTGTGTCTACACTTTTGCCAGTAAAAAAAATCTCATCCCTAATTAACATAATTACAGTGGCAAAAGATTTAAGTGTAAAACTAGGCTTTGTGTTTACTTATCGACAACTCATAACATGCAAAACATCAGCACTTCCGTTATAATAATATTTAGTTTAAACTACCTATGTGAAAAATGTGTATATTTCCTTTGCCACCTAGGTTAATACCTAAATCAAGAGGCAAATAAATAGCCTTACTTCTGAAATTTCCCCAAGGTATTAGTCTGAAATACTACTGGAATGCAAGTCTTCGAAAGAGGTGGCAACACATGGGACAATGGACTAGTCTGCTGTAGAGCCTCACTTTCAATTTCTACTTGTATCCAGATGTGCACAGGCAGATTATTGATGATATGCATTTTTCTCGTAGATGAAGAGTGCACACAAACTTCACCAAAGTCTATGGTGGACGGACCTAGAATATATATGAAGTTAACAAAAACACTAAGGAAGCATAATCAAAATTTGTAGTTTAGTTCTATTTAATCTATATCACTATCCTACATTTTGGTTCATCAAATTACACAAGGGTGAAAAATAAATAAAACCACCATAGTAGAGACAGATTCAAAACCAAAACCTAGGATTCAAATACCATCCACCCTGGATGCACGCAGCGGTGTGGTTCAAAATTCTGTTCTACACTTGACATCTTAATTCCACCTCTCTACAACAGTAAGATAAATATTGCAAGAAGTAAAGGTAAATGTAAAATATCATTATTGTGCCTGAAGGCACCACTAATGATAATTTATTAAAATGTAATTGTGTACATTAAACATGTATTATAACAGTCAATGAAAAATGTAATAATAGTTTCTACATATCAATGATCTTTTTAATAAATGATACCTGAGGAACCACAGCTTTTTAGGCAAGATATTGATCCAGACTCCTTATTAAATGGATAATGTACACTTTTCAAATCACATTTCAAGAAGTCTCTTTGTTCATTTACTCATCTTAATTAATGATGACAGAACAAATGCATTAGCAAAAAGAGTTTATTTCTCCACTTACGCAACTTGTTACCTCTCAGTCCAAAACTACAGAAATGGAGGGTAATATTGGCCCATGGCTTTTAGGCACAACTCCCTAATGAAACCAATCATTTGATAGAGTGTGAGGTAGTGTTACTAAAGATTTGGCTTTCTTAGCATTCACATGCATGAGTGTGATCACATTTATGAACCATGCTCAAAGGCAATGTGTGCTTTTTACTTTCCAGTACTTAAAACAGTTGAATGGTTTCATCACCTTATCTGTGAATATTTACAGAAAAGCTGTTAGGTAATAAATTAATTTAAAATATTGAGTGAAAAAAAATGATGCAAACAAAGTTTTCAGCTGTATTTTTCAGCTTTAATTTAATTTTACATGCACTCACTTTGTACTTCATATACTAACAACACTTTCTACATCTGTGAGTAACTGCTTCCCTCTCAAACTCAAACACCTGGGCTCTTACAGATACAACAACCTGTTTAAACGAATTCCCTCTCTCCCTAGGACCACCAACGACCTAACTATTTTCAGTTCCATACCTTATACATATATGTAATATCTCCAGATTACATCCCACTTCCCAGCCTTCCTATTAAGTCTCAAGTCATAGGTTTTTTTTAAAGGGGGCCATAATAATCCCCTAATCCGACCTCTTGCATAACACAGGTCACAGAATGTCACCCAGTAATTACTAGGTCAAGCCCAATGACTTTGGATTGAACTAGAGCATATATTTTAGAAACACATCAATCTTGATTTAAAGACTTCAAGTGATGGAGAATCCATCATATCACTTGATAAGTTTTAACTGTTACGAATTACACCTTGTAGGACACGCACACAACTGCTGCGAATTATACCTGATAGGACACGCACGCAAGTGCTACGAATTACACCTTGTAGGACACGCACACCAATGCTGCGAATTATACCTGACAGGTCACGCACAGTTCGAATCTAGGCTGAGGCACAGAAATAAAGTCCACAACTGCAGAGTTCCCAAAAGACACTAAGTTTATTACGCTCGAGCATGGTGCCCCCCTGCTAGCCAGGAGGGGACCCTGAATGCAAATTATACAAAGGTTATATACCTTTTAGCAAAGCATGTTGCCCTCGTGCATCGGAAACCTTAGCCAATAAACAAACCCTTTTCTTATCTACCACCTATCCCTGCTTGCTGCATTCCTCGTGCTATACCAGTATGTTAATTACACAGCATGGTCCTAAAGCCATGCATCAGTAACTTTTATTATCAGGATGGGAGGCCTCACATCAAGGCCAAGAGACAGGGAGATAGAGACTGACAAAAACCAGATACTGGGAATCAAGGCAGGCTGGAGACAAGGAGGAGGATTTTCACAGGGATTCAGTATCTAAGGATTACTCCTCCTGGTGTATGATGTGCTGGCATTTAAACAATGGTGGGCCCCAAACCAAAATGGAGTCACATGTGCTAACTTTTCCTTAACAGTCCTCCCTTTCTTTTTGTACGTCAGTAAGCTATATCGGGGCTGAGTAACCGCGCTGCAGGGTTAGCAACTGCCGACAGCACATACTGCAGCATTGTAGGCATACAAAAAATAACGCAAAAACAATAACAGTCAAAAAAAAGTAAATACAAAATACGCCATCCCCAAGTCCCCACATCCGGTAGCCATGAGGTGAGCCAGTCCCAGACCTCCTGGAATCCGGCGCTGGTAGTGTCGAGGCTGATGTGGTGAAATAGGGCTGCCTGTTGCTTGAGGATGTGGATGTCAGTTTCCACCCTATGGTGCTGATTTACAAAAACACAACAGCTTGAGTTGACCAGAGCACAAACCCCGCCCTGATTTGCAAGGAGATAATCCAGGGGTAGGTGGTTTTGCAATGTAGTTTGGGATAGCTGGGTGACTTCAATTTGAAGGGCAGATAGAGCATCTGCAGTAGCATTTGCCATTAATTCCAAAGCAGCTGAAATATTAACTATAGCTTTTTCCAGCTCGCTTACTCCCAACCATGGCAGAAACCAGCGCACAAAGGAGTGAAAGCCTTTGGGCCGTTGAGAAAGGGGGTTTAAAGGAATACTTCGTCAGTCCCTCCATACTAGATTGCGGATCTCTCCCCGGGTCAGGTTCTGGTGTACTGTCACGGCGGGTACTATAGCCCCTAAGGTACATGTACCACACCATCCTGCTGGGAGAACCTTATAGGCTGTGTGATTGCATAACCAATACCAGCCAGACCCCTTGGGGGCTGGCCACGGGGTTCTGGAGTAGGTAGAGGGGCCTCCCGCACCAGAGCTGATTTGGGTGGTGTCCTTGCACCCCACAAAATTCCCTATAAAAACTATATTTTTTATGCCCTTACGTCATGACACACATAAAGCATAATTACCCTGAGCCACCATATCAATAGACCATATTTGGATTGTAACATTTCAGTTAAACGTAGTGTTTGCCCATAGCTTAGCTTGGAGTGGTTGATTAAGGGGGATAGATACCCCTACCAACGGGACCCCCTGACCTAAATATGTGGGGGTATGAATACAAATCCAACACTGCGTTCGATTTACACCCTGTTTGATAGCACGGGTTAAATTCAAGAAGCTATTGCCCTCCCATCCTTGTATTGGACTTCGGAATAGGGAGAGGACCCCCCAGGCAAACCATACCAATGTCGACATCCTCCCCTGTACCATACAAAAAACACTACCCCCAATGTAAGTCTAATAAACAGGAACACAAAAAGTCCTGGTGGGCTGTGAAGGTCCCAGTAGCTGGAAAGCTTAGTCCATGGGTTGGTCATGGTGTTCATTCGTGAAGTGGCTCGTCCAATGGCTTGTCAGGGTCAGGTGGGGGTCCCAGCGCCAACTTAACGTAGCTATGATGGATCCAGGAACCTTTACCTGCAAAGGAGTGGTGGCAGATGGTGGGAGTAATGTTCGTGGCTGTAAGGCGTTTTTGGTATTTATACTTGCCTACAAGCACAGGTTCCAGCCTCTGGAATAAACCCACCCCACCACTTTACTTTACATTCCCAAGAATACATCCCTCAACTTCCTCCCTGCCAATGTACAATGCTTCGTTTTTGCCATTAAGGCCAATTCTCAGTGTCTTTTGCAGTCAGGAATCCTTGGGTTTTGGTGGTTTTAGCAGAGCAGGTGTTTTTTCTTTTTTCTTGGAACAGTCATGGTTTTGCATTATACAGGGGAGAGGTTACTAGCACGTCACCCTGTAGTGCTTTGGTTTCTTTAGCAAATACTGAATGCAGGTTAGCTTTGTCAGTGGACAAGGGAGAGGTTACTAGCACTTCACCTTGGTTTTTTTTTTTTTCCCTGCTGTTTAAAAGGAGGAAAGAAAAAAAAACCCAGAAGGAGGGACAGGCTGATCAGTAGTCGAAGTGAAGTCATCTCGAGGTGGAGGGGTCTTTTTGCAGTAAGAAGCATGGGTCCAGGAAGTCAGTCTTTGGCACTTCACAGCGGTGCGGGTAGTTAGCAGGACTTAATAAGGGCCTTTCCAGCATGGGGCCAGAGTAATCTTTTGTTGATGGACCTTTATTTAGACCCAGTCACCTGGTTTTAACAAATGGCAGGTTTGCTCAGGATTCTTGAAGCAGGACTTCTTTTACCTGTAAATACGGAGACCTAACACATTTCATTAATGTCTGGCAGTGTATTGCAGATCTCACAGCTGCTTGGGCACATTCAAGCCCCCCTCTTTCTTGGCTATTAGCCAAATCTTAGCTGTGAGTAGTGTCCTTGGGCAGGCCAGTGTCTTATCTTTGGACTGAGCCTGCCAGCTGCAGCGTTGAATTAGCTCGTCCTCTGTTTTATTTTTTTCCCCCTTCTTGGCTTTTATTAACTTGCAAAGAAAACTTTCACTTTTTACTTATACACCTTTGTTTAAAAAGGAACACATGTACATTGCCCATTATACAGCACTTTAGTTCTTATTGTTTAATGTATGCCACATACACCCTTCTAGGAAAATGACTTTATTACAGAGCTTTGGAGCAACAAGCCAGGACAAGCACACCCACTTTTGAGGAGTCCACTTGGTACAACCTTTGGTGTCCAATAGCTTTTCTCCCTCCCCAGCCCTCTGGCTAGAAATGTGAGGTAGCCAGAAGGATCTCATATATAATATGGGGAGTGGGTTAACCTTTCATGTGCTTGCTTCCAAAGACTGTTGGTGTGCAAATTTTAACAACAATTTTTTTTAATTAAAAAATCTGGCCAATGAAATTTTTTTTTTTTTTACTTAAGCAAATGTATTAAACTTTAGTATATCACATTTTTTGATATTATCCAAACACTTTGTATTCCAAGTTGAATAAAACAAGTATCTGCATTTTTATTTAATCCTTCTATTTAGTTTTAAACTAAACTGTCCTATGAAAAATTAAACACAGCAATTTTGGCCACAAGACAAACACCACAAGACAGGACATAGAACACAGAACAGAATTCCTATTGTGCCAGTAAATTCATGAGATGTTGAATTGCTTTTCAGCTGGCATCAGTTTTCTCTGATTTTCTGAAAGACAAAAATAAAACACAGATCTACCCCTTTTGGGCAGTCAGTCATTGCTTAAAATATTTTTTTTTATACAAATACCCTTGTTAATTGCAGGCAAAACAGAGGAATTACCCATATTTTCTTGTATTTGTTTTATAGGCAGCCCAGGTTTCAGTGGCCTCTACCTTATTAGTTAGGTAATTTACATTAAAACAAATGCTTTTTGGCTTGCTTTTGGATCCACAGGTTAAAGATTTTTACTTTAAAAAGGGCACAATAAACTTTACCAGACTTTTGATTGCCTTTTACTTTTAACTGCTGCTGTTAAACACACAGCGACCTGAAAAGGAAGACACCACCTAAAGGAAGACACCACCTATTGTAGCCCCTTGGAGCCTAATAAGATATTAATTAAGTAGCACTGTATAATTGCATTTCTTTGGAAAAGGGCCCATTTTTTTCCAAAATGGCTGCAAAGAAACCAAGAATTTTTTCTTTCCAGTATTTCACAAAGTTCAACTGCTTAATTCTTTCCAGCAACTAAAGAGTTAACTTCTTACTTTCCCTTTTTAAATCACTTGCTTATTTTCCAAAACGACACCCAATTAACTTAGATTTTACCATTTCAAGTATTATTCCGGGATTTACGTTTTTCATTTCTGTAATTATTTACTCCTCTTTTTTCACTATGACCTTCAAGTTTTCAACCTGTTTTCCAATCTCTCTCTCTATCTGTTGCCTGCCCGCTTGGGCCCGATCCTGTTTTTTTTCTCTGAACTGTCCCTTCCATGAGCACCAGCTTTGTTTCACTACCAAATTAACCAGGAGGGTAGGCTTCTTAACCAGCCCCCAGCCCTCCTGGTCTTTTTTCTTAAATATTTTTACTTACAAGGGCTACCTGAGTCCTCCCCCCATGAGGCTTGTCACCTGGACAGAAAGCACAGCTAATTGGCAAGCAAGGAGGTGACGGGCATAAGTCAGAAAGCCGAGGGTAAGCCGGAGGAGGGGCAGAAGCAGGCATAGCACAGAGTGGGGCTGGAGACCCCTGAGATGAATAAGAAAAGGAGGAGGAAAGAGGACGTCCTTTCACATGCGCATAAGCCCAGTTGTTTCATACATACCAATAATTTATCTGGGCTGGAGCTTTGTTTTCCAGCCTTTTCCTAAGCGCTGTTAATTTTTTCCAGCAAAGGAACCATCCGGTGGCCAGTCAAAAGGTGTTTGAGTTGTTAGTGCTGGCCACTCAACCTTGCACAAGATTACAGCTTTTTTTTTTTTTTTTTTTTACACCTAACACATGGGTACCAGAAATAGTCCCCCAATTCTCGAGAATTTCAGCCAAAGGGGTCCCCTTACTTACACTCTGCCCAGAACCCATAATGGGCTACCAAAAGGACACCAAATGTGCCACCTTATCGCCTAAGCGACGGCTCACACCCCCCCTCCTCGGAGTTCTCAAAGGTGAACTCACGCTGTGCCGGCTGGAGCTGTCCGAGAGGAGGAGTGTAGTCTCGTTTGTTGGGGCGAGCCTAGAGTCCCTTCGTGGTCGCCAAAACTGTTACGAATTACACCTGGTAGGACACGCACACAAGTGCTGCGAATTACACCTGATAGGACACGCACACAAGTGCTACGAATTACACCTGGTAGGACACGCACACCAGTGCTACGAATTATACCTGACAGGTCACGCACAGTTCGAATCTAGGCTGAGGCACAGAAATAAAGTCCACAACTGCAGAGTTCCCAAAAGACACTAAATTTATTACGCTCGAGCATGGTGCCCCCCTGCTAGCCAGGAGGGGACCCTGAATGCAAATTATACAAAGGTTATATACCTTTTAGCAAAGCATGTTGCCCTCGTGCATCGGAAACCTTAGCCAATAAACAAACCCTTTTCTTATCTACCACCTATCCCTGCTTGCTGCATTCCTCGTGCTATACCAGTATGTTAATTACACAGCATGGTCCTAAAGCCATGCATCAGTAACTTTTATTATCAGGATGGGAGGCCTCACATCAAGGCCAAGAGACAGGGAGATAGAGACTGACAAAAACCAGATACTGGGAATCAAGGCAGGCTGGAGACAAGGAGGAGGATTTTCACAGGGATTCAGTATCTAAGGATTACTCCTCCTGGTGTATGATGTGCTGGCATTTAAACAATGGTGGGCCCCAAACCAAAATGGAGTCACATGTGCTAACTTTTCCTTAACATTCCAATGGTTAATTATCTTTGCTGTTAAAAATGCGTGCCAAATTTCAGCCACTAGACCTTATTTTGCCTTTATCTGCTAGGTTAAAGAGCCCTCTAATACCAAATCTCTTCTCTCCATGTAGCTATTAATATACTGTGACCAACTCATCTCTTAACCATCTGTCATAAATATAAAGGGAAGGGTAACCACCTTTCTGCATACAGTGCTATAAAATCCCTCCTGGTCATAGGCAAAGTCCTTTTACCTGTAAAGGGTTAAGAAACTAAGATAACCTCACTGGCACCTGACCAAAATGACCAATGAGGAGACAAGATACTTTCAAAGCTGGGGTGGGGGGGGACAAAGGGTCTGTCTGTGTGATGCTTTTGCCGGGACCAGAGCAGGAATGCAGGTCAGAACTCCTGTAAAGAGTTAGTAAGCAATCTAGTTAGATATGTGTTAGATTCTGTTTTGTTTAAATGGCTGATAAAATAAGTTGTGTTGAATGGAATGTATATTCCTGGTTTTGTGTCTTTTTGTAACTTAAGGTTTTGCCTAGAGGGATTCTCTATGTTTTGAATCTGATTATCCTGTAAGGTATTTACCATCCTGATTTTACAGAGGTGATTCTTTTACTTTTTCTTCTATTAAAATTCTTCTTCTAAGAATCTGAATGCTTTTTCATTGTTCTTATGATCCAAGGGTCTGTGTTCACCTATGCAAATTGGTGAGGATTTTTAATCAAGCCTTCCCCAGGAAAGGGGGTGTAGGGCTTGGGGGGATTTGGGGGGAAAAGACGTTTCCAAGTGGGCTCTTTCCCTGTTCTTTGTGTAACACTTTGGTGCTGGCAGCTTTTAACCTAAGCTGGTAAGAATAAGCTTAGGGGGTCTTTCATGCAGGTCCCCACATCTGTACCCTAGAGTTCAGAGTGGGGAAGGAAACTTGACACCATCTCTTTGATAAACTAAATAGATTTAGCTTCTTAACTTGTTGCCCCTTTCTGAACCTTACCCAATTTTTCAACATCCTTTTAAAAGTGTGGACACCGGTCCAGAAATGGAATGGACACAGTAAGTGTTTCACCAATGCTGAATGCTAAGGTGATACTATCTCCTGACTCCTACTTGATATTCTTGCCTATACATCCAAGAATCACATTAGCCCTTTTTGTCACCACTTTTCACTGGGAGCTCTTGTTCAATTAGTTATCCACCATGACTCCTAAATCCTTTTCAGAGTCACCGCTTTTGAGGATACAATCCCCGACACCTACAAGTATGGCCTCTGTTCTTTGTACCCAGATGTATGATCTTGCATTTGGTTGCACTAAGATGCAAGTGTGACAGCGTTCGTGGTTGCAATCCAGAAAAGTAAGGTGTTGTATCACCACTTGCCCTGTAACCTTGGGTGCTTCACAATGCTTTGCTGTAGGAGCTTCCAACTTGGGATGTTCACAACCAGCCTACAAGCGTGCAGGTCACATCCTGAGTGCCGGTGTGCTAGACAGACTGAGTTCAGCAGCTCTGACTCCAGCAGCCTATCTACAGCCGCACAGCACCACTCTGGCTTCCACCAGTCTGGGTTACTACTTGATAGGTAACCCCAACATACTCCCAGTCCTGAATTTTCCAAAAACCGTGTGTTCTGCCATGTTCAACAACAATAAAACCCAAGGGGCGGCAGGTGCGGCGAGTGAAAGTCAAGCAGTCACAAAGGAAGTCTGCATAACCAAAGACTACCTTCCCCTTTGCACATAAATGTGCAGACACAGTTTGAGTTGTTCCAAGCTCAAACAATGTTTTTTCTTAAAAAAAACACAACAAAAAATATCTTATGAGGCTGTATTATTAGTTTTGAGGAAAACTACATTTTATGTCCTGTACATATTTACAATGCAATCAGAGAAATATTTATGGTACCAAGTCTCATTAGTAGAGGTGTTCCATTCAGGTTTCCAAACACGGGTTTTTCCTTGTCACACCACACCATACTGAAATTTGGTCTAAAAATAGTTTTTAAGACACCACCCTTCTCCATTCTGATATTACTATGTTGCCCTCCCAGAATCCTCTCCTTTGAGGACAACCATAGACAGGGTACTCCTATTGAAATTAATGCTTCTCCACATAGTATGCAACATCAGGGCTTCAGAGAATGAGCAGCCCTGATCCTGTGACCTATATCTATCACACCTGTGGTATGACTTACTTTAGCTAGTTTGCAAAGGGAGATATACACCAGTTCTTCTAAATCTAAGTGTTCTGCTCCTCTATACTGTCTGCAGAGGTGCAGGACTGATGATCAATCACTAGCATGCATATTAAAGCCACCTTTTCATTAAGCACATACTACTTAAGGCAAATAATTAAGTTGTATAGATTACATTACTATTAATAAATACTTTTATGCCAGCCAAATGAAATGTTCTAACCTCGGTGATATCTTACCAATGAGTATCTGATAACGCTGTTTTGGTGTCAAAGTTATATTACAATCTTCCTTCTCTTGTGGAGAAGATGGTACAGCATTAAGCCCGTCATAAACCTGCGGAAAACCCCAACAAATGCTTTATCAATTATTCTCAGTGTTATGTTTTTCTTTTATTTAATGTAAATATGCCTAACTTACCTCTTTGGTTAAGGATTTAGATTCAATTGCTGCCAGCTTTCGACTACTTAGCAGGCAGTCCTCATTTAAAGGAGTTGTTTCTACTTTCAGTTTCTCCTTGTGTAAATCTGTGATTGTAATCTTTGGTGACCTGAGCCCTGAAGCTGGTTTTAGGCCTATGTTCACAGGATTGTTAAGACTGTTATATTTCCTTTAGAAAAACAAAAAGGTTAAAGTCCAAATTTCTGGAAACCTAACAAAAGTTCCATGTTATGCATATGAAAAAATTAACTAAGATTTTAAAATATTTCAAGTAGTTATTTTGATTAGCATATTTCTCTAGAGAAAAATTCCTTAATTGTGTCAAATACTTTGAGCAATCCTACTGTAATGTCTTTGAGTCACAGACTGACATTTACTATATGTTTGTACAGTGCCTAGAACAATGGGGCCTAACTTGGATTGCGAACTTTTAGATACTATTGCAATATAAATGTTAAATTACATCCAAAATCTAAGAATGTTAAGGTTGCAAAGTCAAGCACTCAAAAGTTAGGAAATGCCAAACTGGTGAAGTGTCCACTAATTCTGCCACCTAGGGCCTAATTTTTCCAGAGTATTTAGCATTTTTACTGCACTTCATATGTTCAAAACACAGCTCTAATCAACTTCAGTTGCAGTCACAAGAACTCAGAACTTCTTCAAATCTGGCCACAGGTGTCTTATGTTAGACGTCCAGAAAATGTTCAACGCAACTGATGACCATGAACATTTTGGCTTAAGTGATTTTCCCAGCATCACATAGGAACCGTGGATAAGACAGCTCAGTGGTTTGAGCATTGGCCTGCTAAACCCAGGGTTGTGAGTTCAATCCTTAAGGGGGTCATTTAGGGATCTGGGGCAAAAATTGGGGATTGGTCCTGCTTTGAGCAGGGGGTTGGACTAGTTGACCTCCTGAGGTCCCTTCCAACCCTGATATTCTATGAATCCAGTTCTCCAGGGCAGCATTCAACTTTAACCAGCAAACCATCCTTTCTCTTTCTGCAATTCCCTACTCATTCACTAGACACCTTCCAACTTCCGCAACAAATGAGACAGGGGTTCTACATACAACAGCCTCATCCATTACACAACGCTGACTGAGGCAGAAATCCTGTAGTAAGAATTGTAGGTGATCATGTAAATAAATACTGTATTAAAGTGTCTACACATAAGGGGACTGAATTACAGTTGCAGAAGCAAACTTCTGCATTTCTTAACTTTTTACTGATTGACTTTGTAACATTAATATCTTTTTAATAGATTTTTTGTTTGTTTTTTAACATTGTTTCCTAAAGAAAATTTAGGAAATTAACTGAAAAAACCCCAGAAATTCTATTATGTGGAAACATACTGCCCCCAAATTGGGTTTGAACCTTTAGATTCACAGCACAGACCTCTTTCACCTGTGTTAACCAAATACCTGGTACCAATAGTAAGCTGTTATCCTCTACGTGGACAAGCCATCACAGGGAATGATCACATCACACTTTGCCAGCGGGTTTCATATCTATTTGCTGACAAAGAATGTAGAAACTCCTAGGTTCATTTCCAGGTTCTAGAAGGGAGTGTACCCTAGTAGTTCTAGACCCTTCCACCCAATCCCCCATAAGCCTGTGTCCCCCTCTACGCCTGTATGCTCACCACTCAGTTATAGCTCACTTCCCACTCTGCTCCTATGCACCTACTGGATCCTACCCCCCTCCCTCACTTTTTCTAAGCACCCCACACAAACCCTGGCTCCTACCCCTCTCTTCTCCTATGTACCCCCATACCCCACCATCACATCTCCCCTACCCCTATCCAACATCACACCCTAGTTCTTGACTCCTTCCTCCTCTGCTCATATGCAAACCCCTCACACTGCAGTTCCTGCCTCACTCTCCCCCTCTGCTCCTATTCCATCCCTCCTATACCTTCCCTGTTCCTCCATCCATCCCCACCTACCTGGCTCCTATCCCATTCTGTGCCTATCCTCCCCACACTATCTTCCATATCCTGCTCTCTGCTCCTAATCCACTTGTCCCCCAGCATCTCCTGTCCCTCCATCCCTTGCAGCCCTCTCACCACTTCCTCTCTCCCTCTCCTCTTGCAACCTGCCCCATGGGTTTCTCACCATCCTCTGATTACTATACCTTCTCCTTATGTCCTATCCACCAACTCCTCACTGCTCTGCAGTCAAGTCAGGTCCTGGATGCCAGCAGAGGGAGCTTTGAAAGGAAAGGAAAAGCAGTCTCCCTGCTCTTAGTTCAGTTGATAGATGCCACAGCAACCCCTGGTGGCTAGCATGAGCAACTACAGTTGCAATTGCAGGGAAAAATCCTGTTCATCCAGAACTGGAGCATACCCAGTCCAGATGGAATATTCAGAGAATTTAACTGCAAGTCTCTACTGAACATGTGTGAACTGAGATTTTTTTCAGGGGCTTAAACCCTGGCCAAATTTGAAAGAATTTTCATGGGGAGGCAAAAGGCTGACACAGGGCAATATTCCTGCCAAATTTCAAGCCCTTATTCCAAAGCACAAATGGAAAGAGTGTCTCAATGAAACAGTTAAGAATTTTTTAACGTGTGAAACAACCTATTTTTCCCTATCCTTGTTCTTCGGAGCAGATGAACCATTTTAGCTGAAATTTTTAATAAAATAAAATAGCCTGAAGCAGACATGTTGCATGAAAATTTTCAACTCAAATGGGTAAAATCTGGCAAAGTTATAAGCTAGTGAAAACAGAGCCTTATAATGGAAAGTGTCAGGCAACCTTAATAAAAGGCATCACTACCTCCACCACCCATAATAAATAAATAACTACAGTATTTCTTACAGAAAATAATCACTAGTACTTGGTGACTTATTTCACATTATAAACCTTATTTTCAACTTATAAAAAACTGGGGTTAAATATTTAACTAGAAGTTAAATCTGAGTTGTTTTTTTTTAAATAAATGGTCATTTTTAAATCATGACAGTACGTCTGACCAGGCTACTCTATAAAGATATATAAGACTTTCCCAACGCTATTCTAACAAATTTATAATATTCAGATACAGACAGACAGACGAAGTAATAAAACCCATACTTGCAATTTTATCCACATACATTTTTGTGATTTCGTAAGCAAATCTAGAAGTCCAAAGAGAACTTTAAAAAGATAAATAATAAAATCTCCCTGCCCCCCCTCTTTTTTTTTTTTTTTTTTTTTTTGCAGGGGAAGGGGTGGGAAAGCCTTAAAAATATCAGGAATGCCCACTCTGGTCTTCCCTCATTTCCCTGCAGGTAACTATAATTTAGGGATCAAATACAGCCAATTCTAGTGAGGTCATTTAATAGATTTGTAGATTTTAATGTTGGAAGGGCCGTTATGATTATCTAGTCTGACCTCTTGCATAAACACAGGTCATAGAATTTTACCATGCGATTCCTGCATCAAGCCCAGACCTTCCAGTTAGGCTAGTGCATATCTATTAGAAATCCATCCAATCTGGATTTAAAGACTTCAAGGTAAAAGAGAATCCATTGTTCCAATGGTAAATTACCCTGACTGTTAAAAGTATGCATCTTATTTCTACTCTGGATTTGTCTAGCTTCAGCTTTCAGCCACTGGCTCTTGTTACGCCTCTGTCCATGAGTTTTGTCCAGTGACGCAGCCCTAAGCGTATAAATAATTACTAGGGGAAAAAATTTGAATACATTAAGAACTAAATCCCCAGCACTGCAAACACTTATGCATGGGCTTAAATTTAAGTTCATGAGTAGAACCACTGAAGTTAATTTGAATATGAATACGTATTTATTGTGTCAATGCCTTAGGTATTTCTTCATTTTAGAAATAAAATTTTACCTAGTAGCTTCTTTTTGTAAGCGACGCTGTCTTAAACTTTGAATAAAATCTGCATAGTATTCCTTATGTGCTTGCTTTTCCAGTTCTTCATAATCAGTATAAGCAAAATCTGGATCCACATAATGATATCGGTCAGCTTTCGTAAAAATAGTCCTAAATATTTAGAGAGAAATGTAGCTTCATTATATATATTAATGATTTAGGATTTTATTAGACTTGAAAAATATTACTGATTTTGTTATATAAATAATTTATTGCAAACCCCCATTATGTTACAGGTGATTATTAGTATTTGACTTTGCAAAGACAATAAAACGTACAAGAATTAGTAGTTACACCTGCAGTTTTCCCTGAGAAGCAACTCAGAAGAAATTTACTAGTACACACATTCTTCAGTCTAAACAGACTTCTATATATAAAAATATTCAGTCTGAAAATATACTCAAATATTATAAGTGATTGATCTTGATCTACTTTTGAAATAAGTAATAAACTGTTAATTCTACATCCTAGCTTCTCATTTAAATATTATAGTATTTGTATACTACATTACCTGTATTTTTTATGTCGTTCACTGGGCCTAATGCTGGCTGAGCGATCATTAGGAAAGGCTATAAGTGCATCACTCTTACAGTCCCTATTTATCTGATGAGTATGCATCTGTGTTTGAGCTGATTGAAGCATTGCTACTGGTGCAAAATCAATAAATCGCCCAATCTCATCAGCTACCAACTGTCCAGTTGCATTGGTAATCATTGGTGTTATGCCTTAGGATTTAAATAAAACAAGTTACATGCAATCAAACTACCATTTTCAAATGGGAGTTACAAAGGAATATCTCAATTCAGAAAAAATATATATTTCATAAGGTATTACATGAAATCACAATCTAAAAATGAGAGTTCTGACTTTTCTAACACCAGTTTTACAAAAGTGTATTTACATTATCTTCATTCACAAGAAGAAATGAGGTGTTGTGGTAAAGACTCATCAGACATCTGTTCAATTCCTGCTCCTGGCACAAACTTTCTTGCGTGATCCTGAGCAAGTCATCTAGGCCTTGATTCAGCAAACCACTTAAACTAAAGCACTTGAATAGCCTCATTAAAATCGGTGGGACTACACATGTGCTTAAAATGTGTTGCTGAATTGGGGTCTGAATCTCTTTGTATCAGTTCCTCATAGTACTTAATTCCTAATACTTCCTCTTTCTCATGTTTTATCACTCTTGTATATTCAGACTGTAAACATTTTGGGGCAATGATTGTCTCTTACTATGTATGAGCAACAAAAAGCAAAACGTAGCTCTGATGTCAGATGGGACCTCTAGGTGCTTCCATAATACAAACAACAATGTATATTTTGAGCTAGTGTAAGAGAAGAGAATCAGACTCTACAATTGATATATTCCAGTTTCTCTCTATTTTACTAGTATATAGTTTGAAATGTATGTATTACTAATACACAAGGTCTGCTTTCCTATATTTTTTAAATTATAGAAACACAGCCAGGCAGTTAAATCCAAAACAGATAAATATTTTTTTTAAGTTCTATTAATGTAGGTTATGCAGAAGTTTATCATGTATAAAATTAATCCAGTTAAAATAGTTTGTCCGAATATAACCATTTCCTAACAGCATTCATAGGCACAAACAGGGAGTGAAGACAGGAACATGTTTTCCCCCATCCCAACTTTGTCACCCTACTGGAGATTCCCCGGCCCAAAAAAAGGTCTCTGTTGAGAAGGTAGGCTTCTTATTAGGCGGCCTCCCATTCTAACTTGTCAGATGACTCTCAAACTGACCCAGTCTCATATTGCAGTACTTCCTGGGCGACCAAATGGAAATGTTTTTCCACAAGTCCTGTCCTTATACTATATGATTGACCAGAAACCTGAGGGTTGGGGAAGGTAGTAAGAAACAGGAGCTAAAAGGAGCAGCAAAGCAAGTTCCCTGGACGTAAAAGAAATGGATGTGTTTACACATACATAAAATACATTTCAACCATCAAATCACATCTAAAATGAATAACTATTTAAACAGACATCTGTAGCCCATGTGTTTTCTTTCATTATCTGTCACCTTTCAATTTACGTAAATTTAGAACATAATAATCAATAAAGTGTATTGGCTTTAAAATAATTATTGGAATGTCCCACAGAACAAAACAATTCCTCCAAACCACAAGCACGCTGGATTTACCTACCTAACCATTAACCCACTCCTGCCTAAAATGCCTTAAAAAAAAGTTACTCTGGGCTCTGGCCAGCTGACAGACCCTTTTAAGCCATCAGCACTTCCATCTACCTAACCAGCTTCATACTCCCACTGTGGCCAGTGCTTCATTTGGCCAGGTGAAGAAGCAGCTCACAGTGGGAGTTATAGTTATCTCACACACATCCCTCCTCTTCTCTGCTCTGAGACATTGTGGAACCACCAAGACATATCTCATTAATACCCTAATCCACCCTGCATTCAGAAACTGCATAGAAGTCAGTAAGTTGGGAGCAAGAAGACAGCATTTAGAATGGTGGATGGTCATCAAGGGAAAGGGAGAGACAGGGAGAAGCCATTAGGTTAAATAGGAGGTGCTTGAAAATTGGCCTGTAGAGTTCAGAAGAGATGTATTGGAAACGGTTGTCAACATCTGAAAAACTTCTCCAATGACCCTCCTATATAAAAACTACAGTCTAGGGCAATCAGGTTGCCTGCCACCAGAGGACTGATCATCAGGGTGAGGTTTTGGATATCTTGAATACCAATTCTAATTATCAGCAAATCAAAACTAATATTCCACATTATTCCACCTATTGAAATATTGTTTAAAAAAAAAATACCTAGAAGTTAGAGATGGGAGAACTGCAACAGGTTTGGGCTTCAGATAAATATCCAAAGTTCTGATGCCTATCTGAACTAGAAGAGGCCCCATGAGATCCTATGACAGGGGTAGTCAATAGGCAGACTGTGGGCCAAATCCAAACTGCCAGATGCTTCTGAACAGACTGCAAAAAAAATTTATTTATGTATAGTCATTATTGTTAATATTTTTGTATTTTCTCTGGCGTCTGGACCTTGATTGTACCTTGACCAAAAATTTTGGACCTTGCCAAAAAATAATTGATTACCTCTGCCCTATGACCTCTCCTCATCTCCAGACTGCCCTGCACTTCCTTGTGGGCTGAAGGGGAGGACCAGGGCCTCTTCCCCCATGCTGATGTGTCCAGAAAGTATAGCATGCCTGGAGGCAGCACTTCATTTTACCCCTGAGATACAACTCTTAATCGCCCATCAATTGATTCTCTGTCTTCACCTTCCCACCATGTCTTGGAAGGTTCGAGGAGAAGGGAGGTTGCCTTCCTCTCTTACATCAGTGAGCTGTTTCTTCAAATGGGCAGGAGGCAGCTACTGAGCACTCAGTTCCCTTCCTCTCCTTGACCATTCATACACAGAGACCAGCAGCAACACCGAGAAAAAGATGTGAAGTAGAGGAATACTTGGTAGACAAAACTCAAAATTCTGAATAGAAACTGGAAGTCAACATTGTGGTTTTGTCGACACTAATGTTATAAATCGATTTAAGTTACGCAAGTCAAGTTATGTAAATTACATTACTTAAATCGATGTAACTTACATCAACTTAAAGCTGAGTCTACACTGCGCTATGTCAATGGGAGACGCGCTCTCGTCGACATAGCTTCTGCCTCTCGTTGAGGTGGAGTACTGAAGTCGACAGGAGAGCACTCTCCCATCAACTGAGCGCGTCTTCACCAAACCCACTAAACTGATGCCGCTGCATCTATGGCAGCGGCACCGATTCAGCCACATACCGAAGACAAGCCCTCTAGCAAAACTTCAGGATTTAGGTGTCACAGCATCTTGGATACTAGCCAAGAACTGGGTTTCTGAAACCAAAAGTCTTGGCCAAATCAACACTGTTGCATAGGATCTCTTGTAAGATATCAGAAACAAGGACAAATAACCTAACTGGGAATATGAGGGAGTTGCTTTATGCTCTGGAATATCATTTATGCTATGGATATCATAGATTCATAGGACTGTGGTAGCTGGAGGACAGTGATATGGGAAAAGATCAAAGAGCCAGGTGTGATGGTGAAATCATGGGGTAATAGTAGACTCAAAAAACATTAACACCTGTGGTATATATTGTCCCTCCTAACTTATTCTGCATGGTCCATGTCACTGTTTGGAATCCAAACACAGCAGCACTGTGCAAGTGCACAACCACCAGAAAATGACAATGATTATGTTTGATGTGAGTGAAATGCAAAGAGTGAACAAGACAGTATAAATGATAAACCCTATTAATTTTTTTAATTTTTCATTTTCAATAATCCAAGGTATTATCAGTTCACCACAGATAAGTGTATTTTATATATAAATATAAAACTTTCAAACCTGACAGTGTTCCTTCTAGTAAATGACCATCTCCGTGTATTTATTCTGGTAAAACAGGGACTTTGGTCCAGATCCTCAAAGGTTTTTAAGGCACCTAACTCAGTGGGAGTTAGGCTCCTAAATATTTTCTCAAGCCTTAGGTGGAGGGTATTAACAGATACATTACAATGAAAAATAAATTACCAGGATTGTTCAAGACAGTTAAATACAAAAGTACAGTACAATAATTCTTAATGTAAAACATAAGACTGCAAATCCTCAGGATCATATAAAGCAGCACAAAGTTAAACCCTGATTTATCTAATCATGTAAAAATTAGAAAAACACTACCATGGATATATTTTAATAAAGTGAGTATTCTTTAAGCTTTCAAAGAAAAATGTTTTTTAAAACAATGGCTAAAATATGAACTGACTCCATTTCTAAGACCTGTTAAGAAGTATATTTCTAAAAATGAAAACACTCAGAATTTTTTGTTTAGTAACATACCAGGGTTGATTTTAAACATAATTTTCTTGGTTTTAGGTTTGCATACACCAGTAAAACTTAAATGTATTTGATGGAAGGGTTTGATCTTCAAAGACTGTAAGTTATCTTCCTCTGCCACTGAACCAAAAATCTCTACAACTTGCTTCACTTTAAACGTTCCTGCTTGACGTGGAGCAAATGAAAACATCACATCCTAAAAAAATGAACATTGCTATGAAACATTTTATTAAAAATAAAGCTAACAGAGATATTTTGTAGACTTCTTTATTAAATATTAGTTATATCATACTGATTCAAATTTATTTTAAGGGTACTACTTGATTTTTCATAATACTAATTATTACATGTAATTGAGCAAATTAAGACGTATAGAACTGCTAGGCATTAACAGAATTTTATAAGCTCAATTCTGTAGAATAATATATTTACACATCTTCCCCAGTGCCCTAAATTTATCTGATCATAAAAGTTATACTTATATATTTGTTCTAACTTTAAATATCTTTATGCTACATAAAAGGAAAAGTAGCTAAAATATGTGATTTAATGGAACAATTAAACCTAAGGCCTTATCCTGCAAAAATTTGGTACATGAGTAATTTTACTTAAGTATCTATGTCTTTGCAGAATCAAGACCATAGTCACTACAAAATGTAATTTCCCTTCCCTCCCCATTTGAAAATTGATAGTATTTGGTGCTTGATAGAGTAACAGAGTCCACTGTATGGTTCTATATTGACAATAAATTATGAGCTTGGCTCATGTAAAAGGAAATGTGGAACCTCTTCTTAAGTGAATCTAGTATTCACCACCGAAAATATGCAAACAAAACAATTTACAGTTTTAACATGAACAATTGTAGACAATAATGTTGTCCTCATCTTTCCAACCAAGTATCTATTTACTGGGAAAGGATGAGCATTTACATTACCTTTGTACATTTTTCTTTTACTTTCCCTTTTTCAGGACAAATATTAAAATGCGCTATCTTGTGGAAGCTGTATGTTACTGGAAGTGACTCAGATTCATTTCTGAGAGTGCACATAATCTCTGTGTGTTCACCCATGAAACAGTCCATAAAATTAACAACTGGTCCTGGACTGAAAGTTAACATGACAGGAAGCCCTGAACCTGTCAAAGCTAACTCCACATGATGAGGATGAGTCTCTGCACAAGAGAGTAAGAAACAAGTATAAAATACGATATTGAATTAAAAAGACATGAAACAGTTTTAGACTCTTACAGCCACAGAGTATGTAAAATTATGAAGTAACATGGCTTCTTTTCTAATACTGTGTTTCAGAATTTTAATATAATTGGCCACAAACTTAATGCAAGATGTACGTGCTTATTTATATAGGCTCGCACATCATTTAAAACCCTCTTCGTTTATTAAAATTGGAAAAACACAATCATTTTGACCTAACCATAAACCTTCAGTGATTTACAAATTTATTTTTTAAAAATTAGTTAAACCTACAATTAAATACTAAATGCTTGCAACCAAAAGGTGCATTTGTGACATAAATGATTCTAAATTTATTTTCCCCTTCCCCTCCACCCCCAAATTAGAGTCTTAAATTCAATGCTGCCCTTTTCCTCACTATTTGAGGCATTCAGCACCAGTTCTCTTAATGTACATGTGCAGGTCCCCACAACACATATACAGGTCCCTTTTAAAATTACTAATCTGAAGACATGGAAAAATTTAAAAACTTCCAAGTCTTCCATACATAAGCTATATATTTCTGATAACATACCTTTGATTGGTATGTTGTCACCATTCAGAGCTTGCAGAAAGCCATCTTTACTTCCTACGGCCTCAAACCTCAAAAACAGTGCATAATCTTGTCTTGGTGGAAATTCAGTAAGTCCAATGTCTCTTTTAAATGGCCTGTAAAATTCACTATCTTTAAATACCATACATACATACATACACTTATTAATCAATGGTAATTTTTCATCAGTTCATTTTATTTCTACAATTCTCCTGTTACAGCTCAGACAAATGAGACTTTAAAATTGAACACAGTACTGAAACCAACGGGACTACTCAGATATAGTAGTCTGCAGCTCCCATGTCCCAAAACCTGCAGAGGGTATAGCCACATCAACTCTAATCACATACGTACACAAGTATACAAAGAATCCCTGTAGCTGCCCTATATAAACCTGGTGGTGATGTTTCTGTTCTTTCAGACCACCAAGCTGACATTATTCTAGTGACATTCAAGTTAAGGGAAGTTACCAAACTTGAAAACAATAGGAGTCTCCCACGCACTTCTGCATGTTCAACCGGGGGCAGGGGAATCAGTTCCTCTGGAGAATTTAATACCCTCTTTGTTGCCCAGAAACATGAAAAAAAATGTTATCCAACTTTCTGGTTCCTGAAGTAAATCTTAGTGAATTAATTAATTAATTATTATTATTATTATTAACAGCTAGGTAGATTTTTTTCTATTCTTGTCACTAGTGTCAGGATGAGAAGTTACTATGGAATATGTACATATATGCTGGCATGCACAGACCAAGTGTGTAAAAACACCAGATCATCAACTGCTGTAGTGCACTGCATTTGTGATGGGAAATGTAGCAGGAACTGCCAACTTGAAGGTGACAAACTACCCTAATTCAAGAGATTTCCTGGATGAAAAATTGGGGGGGAAGGGGAAGGAAATGTTCTTATAAACTTATGTAACTCATCTGTCAAAGCCTCTCAACAAAATTTCTAGCCAGCAAGAACAGTTTATAAATTATTTTTGAACAGTAAATCAAACCTCCTTGCCTGGATTGATCTGTGATTACTTTGGAGGATGAACTAAAAGGAAATTTGTAGATTTAATCTTGGGGGAAAATGTATCCATCTTTATTTATCAAACAAAAATGCATTATTTTAATTAATTTATTTTTAACTCTGTATATACAAAATTAGGTTTATAATGTATTTTAAACTGTCCATCAGCAGTAAACTAGCATTGATCTGTGCACATTGAGAGGAAAGAATTTGAGACATAAGGGTTAATTTAATACATCTAACACAACTGCAAATAGATTTGCCTGCATGTATTAATTACATCTTTTATTGTGTCCGCTTCTTAAGGTTGCACTGTGTACTTACTTTGGACTAAAGCACAGTGTAACCACAGTTTTCTGATAAGGTAGCAAGGTTCCTTGGTTGGGAATGCAGGAGATCAAAGTTGAAACATCTAGTTCTTTGGTTCTATTTATGAAGCTCAATTCTTGTAAACCAGCATCAGTACTCTTCTGAAGATGTGTGCCCTGTAAAACAACACCAAAACATGAAATATAGTTATGTCAGTCAAATTTTCCCTTTTTGTGTGGAAAATTCCACAGCAACAAGAGACAGAAGCAAAAAAGATTTAAGAAGTAGGAACACTACCACCTAGCTCTCAATTTATACTGTAAAACCCACAAACATTAGCCGGGGGATATGAAATGAATTGACTCTCTTTTTTAAAAAAGTTTACTTGATTTCTTGCTGGTATGAACATTTTACTCTCAATGAAAACCTGTAATGATAGTCCTGCTGTTGGACAGACCTTTCAGCAACTGACCAAAAGAAGATTGAGGTAAGGGACATTAATAGAGGGAGAATGTAAATTTTAAAAAACCATTGAGAATCAAAAGCAGCCATCAAAACATCTTTGCACTGAAATTTTTAAAAATTTAATATTGTTTCCTTACCATCTCTCCCCCAACAGCATCGTCCTCCAGCACTGCCACCCAGTTGATGGTCTCTGGGCTTTTATTGTACAGAACCACTTGTTCAGTATTTGAAGTTCCAAAATAGACAGATCCAAAATGAATACATTCTAGTGTGTTTTCATGAGACACACCTAATAATTCAAGAACTTGTTCAACTACATGAGCTTCTATCCTTAAGTTTGTGACACCACAACCTTGCAATTGCACTCTGTTGGAAAGAGTAACAGAAAAAATGAGATGTACACATCTAAAATTCATACAAGAATAATCCATGAATTTTATTGGAACTTTACTTTAAATTCTCTGATATAGTTGACTAAATCAAAGGCTTATAGTAAACAAACTAACCACAGTGGCACAAAAATAAACACATTCTACAGTATGAAGAGATTATGTACCCATTATAAGTTGTGTTCTCTGAGTGTGTTGTCACTGCAGAGTCATGGTGGAAGAAGCACACATGGGGCATTGGGGGGGGGGTTGAGCAGTACCAGCAGTTAGGAGGTGAGTGGCAAACATACCCTTGGAGCCTTACATTCTACTCACTGAGCATATAAAAACCTAGCTCAGTCTAAAAATCTCTCAATCCCCCTGTAACTAGAAAAGCCAGACTCCCCTGTTGCTGGATCTGAAGATTTTAAACCCTTCAATAATTGAACTCTCTTAGATGGATCATCTCTAGGAGTCCTCTGCTTGTGATGTTCTTTAACAGGATAGGACTTGTCCGATGATCCTGGCTTCAGTGCCAAGGAATGTGACAACCTGATTTACTTGGGCCAGAAAACTGCCTCCTCAGGAGAGCTTTTCCTGGACTCTTGAACTAACAGAAGAAGAATTTATAATTAATTGCTGCTATCCTTCAAGTTCTTGAAGAGAAAAGGTTTTTTGCGTGTTCTACAACCCTTCAAAGCACTGGAGAAGTGTCATGCCTATTAACAATAACATTTGTCTGAATAAATGCAGCACTATTTGCCTCAGGTCCACCCTGGTAGATAAGACCCACAACTTGAAGTCAGAAACAAGAAAAACAAGATTTTTTTGCTAAACTAACTTTCTTTGTACTAATCAAGTCCTGACTTTAAATAACTTTTTAAAACTCTTTACAAAGGAAAGAGCTATTATGGTTGCATTTAAAAATATTTATATTTTGAAAGATTCTACTGATCCGAGAGAGACTCATTGTACTTGAAGTGGGAATACCAATGGAACCTGTAATGGCTCTCAAATCTGTAAAGGTTTTTTTAAAATACACCCTCTGTAACTATTCCACCAAAAGAGAAAGGATAAAGTTCCCCAAATCACATCAACTGGTAGAGAGCCAGGAACCAACAGTGCAAGAGTATGTACACCCTCGGTCAGAAGAATGTTGAGCTCAAGAGACATGCATCCACTGCCTGTCAATACTGTTTTAGTGTTGCCAGGCACACATTGCTCTATGGAGCTAATATCATCAGCAAAACTATTTAATGAAGCAAAGCTCTGGACAACTGGAGGCAGCAACTGATGCCTGGGAACTTAATTTCTTGTCATGTTGTGGTTCCAGTTATTCAGCATTTGGATAAATATAGCTGAACTGAAGAGAGTTTAGAAATAAGACAGGACATTAAAAAAAATCACCCAAAACAAGCAGACTCTGCAGTCACATTCTGCACTTACTTTGCCATTTCCCTAATGACTCTCGGTATATCTGTACAGAGATCCACTTTAACCAACTGTAATGTTTTGGGTTCTACCATTCCACTGGTAGGTACTATGTTAACAGGGACACTTCCGTTGTAGTTTATTTTAAATGCACCTAAGACAAATATAGTATTGTATGTTACATATAACATTTAAATGGAAGATTATCTGGCATTCAACACATAGAATAAATGAAAAACACAGTAAAGTTTCATAAATAGTACATAAAATAAAGTAATTTATAAAAATAAAATTATGGTATTGTAACACATATATTGCAAAAAAAATCCTAATCTAACATTTAAGATTTGTGTTTTTCTGGCTTTCCTCAAATATCAGATGCCCACATACAATGCCATTGTGCAAAGTTATTGTTGTAATAGACAATGTAATGACATTCAGAACCCAACTGATTGTATCATAAAACAAAAGGAGTACTTGTGGCACCTTAGAGACTAACAAATCTATTTGAGGATAAGCTTTCATGAGCTACAGCTCATTTCATCGGATGCATGAATGCTGAAGCTCACGAAAGCTTATGCTCAAATAAATTGGTTAGTCTCTAAGGTGCCACAAGTCCTCCTTTTCTTTTTGCGAAGACAGACTAGCACGGCTGCTACTCTGAAACCTATCATAAAACAGTTGCTAGTAACACTTTGTATGTCAGGCAAATTTGAGACATAGCTTTACGTAGCTGTAGTAGCCAAATGTTTAAGAGCTTAACCAAGGAGACGTCTATTGTCTCCTTCCGTGCAATTGACAACTGCGTATGTATGCCACAAATGAGAAAAATCTAAGCACAAGCGTAGGATACTTTTTTTAAAAATTAACAAACTATGTGAACAATAGAATCGATAAGTGGATGTATTCCACATGTGGCAGCATATTATCTGCTGACAACCAAGAGGTATCAATAAACTATTAAAACTGCTGTTATATAAAGCCATGTTCTGCAATTACCACAGGAGTTTCCACGTCAAATGGTCTAGATAATACATAGTCCTGCCAAGAGTGCAGGGGACTGGACAAGATGACCTCTCGAGAGTCCTTCCAGTCCTACGATTCTATGATTTTTAACAAGATGCAGAATCAAAATAAAGCTTGAGTACTCAAGTTTTATGTTGATTAACAACATGGAGTCAGGACACATGTAACCTACTCCCTCAGCCAGAGGCCAGGATGCAGCCCCTCCCCTGCTGACATTACTCATGTGTCTGGATACTGCCCCTTAACATTACTTGCAGGGAGTATTAGGTCCACTGGGCCCACATAAATCATAGATTCAGCGGTCCATCACTTGTCTGCCCTCGATACTATCCTTTGCACCAGCCTATACAAAGCCACCTCCATATGCCCAATCCTGCATCAGCAGCCCATCCTGCATCACAGGGCTTAAATGGTGAAGAAGGCTATATATGGTTCTTCTGTACCAGGATCAACTTCACTCCAGGTGAATTATACATATGTTTAAAACAGGTAAATGATCAGTACTTCTCACACAACTACTTCTGTTCTAGGAGATAAATGATCATTTATTAGTAATGGCGGATTTCAAAAAAATCAGACATTACACATCAAGTTCCAACCTCGTAGGAGAAAAAAATATATATATATATGAAATCTGTGTACACTCAAAGTGTCCAGTGAACAGCTGCTAGCACTAAACATTCTACTTAGTAATGATGCTAACAGGAAAGGAAGACACTAACATCAATATTTCTTCCCCTAAAGAGCATTTGTCAAAGTTGTAATGAGAAGTATAACGGAAAGGCTATTTACCCTTAAGTGGAAGTTACCTCAGCCAAAAAAAATGATATGTAAAACAGGTAAGCAATTTACAGCAGTGGTAGATTTCCCACTTTAGAAGACCAAACTGCTGCAGAGACATCTCTACAAAAACACAGAACCAAATACAAATTTCAGTAGACGCTTAGAACAAGTTGAAGATGCCTGTCACAAGCATTTTTGTTATATAATATAACAAACTGCTTTGTATAATAGAAAATTTATACTGTTCCATGGATCACCACTCACTTTTCTCCCCATAGAGTTGAGCATTAGATTCTAGGGAAAACAGAAGATTATAACAAACTTTTCACAAAGCAAACAGTATATACAAATATTTTTGTTCTTTTTGTTAATACCTTTCCTTGTATACTTTATATAGATAATACACACATACTAACATCTGGAATAAAAAGTTAAGACAAAAAATTCTAAAATTGCTCAAGTGTGCAACAGTTTTGATACCTTATAGCACAAACAAAATCTGAGCACTAGTGCTTAGTAGATGTTTGCATTTATGTGAACATGGCTGCCTCACAAATCTCCTGTAGATGTATCAGAAGTTTTCAGCCACAGCAAGCTTCCCTCATCCCAAACAGGCTGTTGATGTGATCCTTGAGCTGTAGGGCTGCCAGATTTTAAACAGTGAGACTTCCAATCAAACAGCCATTCTCATATGGCTCTCTTGGCAACAATATTCCCTGTTATTTTTGTGTAAAACAGGTGGATTTTAATCCATATCAAATAAACATCTATAGAAACTTTGACACTGGTACAAAGAACAGCTTCACCAGGATGGGCTGACATGCATGGGATAAAATGATGGTAGGATGATTAACTAAAAGTTGAATTTTGAAGGAATTTAGTATATGTACTCATGTCATCACCTTATCCTTAAAAAAAAGGGAATATAAAAGTGGATCATTCCCTGGAGACTAAAAGTTATTAATTTTATGAGCTAAAGTCACTGCCATAAGAAAATGACCTTCTACATAAGAAACTTGAGCTCACAGGTATCAAATGGCTCAAAAGGATATTCCATCAGCTTAGTCAGGGCCACCTTAATATGATACAAAGCAGGGAATTTTTAGTGAGCATTTCTAAATGTATTAAGTCGCACATGACCAAAGGCCAGAGAAAAATTATATGCTTTAAGTTTGTTCCCTGAAACCCAGAATAGATGCCAAACGATTTCTGGAAGAAAATGCTCATAACCCTGACAAGTGAAAAATGTCGTCAAATAATTTATATGTAGGCTTGGAAGGAGTAGATTTGTATTGGTAAACGTTGGTGTATGTCAATCTCACTGTGCACACAAAAACTAACAAAAAAATATTTCCATCAATAATAATAAAAATGTACAGATAGTCAAAGTAAGAAAAATGTTGCTTATTAGAGTTTGATATAAGGACATTTATTTTGTATATTTTAACGTGATGTTGACAAATTTGTTTTAATAGTTATAAAGCTTTAACTTTTTGAATCTCAACTACTACTGTCATTAAATAACCATCTGACACACACACCCCGAGACTTAACCCCAGGCACTTTCCCTTAACTGTGAAAATTTAAACAGATAAAAATTGGAAAAAAAAAAAAGCTTAAAAATAAATATCTATATTATGTGTCCAAATTATAAAAAAATAAATAAATAAAAATTCAATTCTGCCAAGCCTATTTATATGGGATTGCTTAAAAGATTCCACATAAGCCTTTTCATACCATGTCATCAGAATTTTCTCCTGAAGGGTATATACACTTAAGAAGGTTCCTTCCAAGAAGCTGAGGGACTTGAGACACCTGCTTAGAAACACCAATTTGTGTGATCTCAAAAGCTATGCTGACCAGGTGAAAGCTCTCTAGTTGGAACAGACAGTTGCCCTACCTATTCTGTGGTAACAGGCATGGCCTGTCCCTCATCCTGATGGATTTGCCACTGCAATTCCTACCAAATTTTAGAGCAATATGTCTTGCCAGTGGGAAGATATTGGGATCGCAGACTTCAGTAAAGGTAATAAAAGCAGTTATAAGAAGACATCTAGTGATTTCTAATGCACAGTGGTGCACATCCTCACCAGGAGTGCTTCCACTGACTGAAGAGGGGCAGTGTGGAGGGTTGAGAGCCACGACTCTCAGCTCTGCACAGATCCCCGCAGGGAGCCCAGCTGCCCCCAGGCTACTTGCCTCCCTGCTCCCAGCCGGCAAGCAGCCATCTGAGATTTCTTACCATGCCCGGATTCTGGTCAGCTGCCGTGCTCCCAGCAGGAAGCATGGAGCCGAGAGCCTGTGCGGGCAGCTAGCCTCCCAGCCAGGAGATGGGAGCCTTGGTGCAGCCAGGCTTCCAGCGGGGAGTGGGGAGCCCAGAGGGCAGCCCAGCAAGGAGCAGAGACCCAGCAGGGGAATTGGGGCTTTCTTGTCAATTTTGCAGCTCCATGAAATTGACAAGACAGCCAACAGCAAATGTAAGTAACAAAAAAAGAAAAGGAGTACTTGTGGCACCTTAGAGACTAACAAATGTATTTGAGCTGTAGATCACGAAACCTTATGCTCAAATACATTTGTTAGTCTCTAAGGTGCCACAAGTACGCCTTTTCTTTTTGCAGATACAGACTAACACGGCTGCTACTCTGAAACCTGTAAGTAACACAGTGTCTTCGCAGACGGTGCGTTGCCCTAACTACAATGACATAAACCCTACGCCTCTCATGGAGGTGGAGTTATTATGTCAGTGTGGTAGGGCACATACATCGGGGTGGGACAAGGCTGTAGTGACTACACTGACATAATTAGGTCGATGTAAGCTGCCTTGCATCGACCTAACTGTATAAAATAGACCAGGCCTCAGCCTAGATTCAAGAATACAGCACTACTACAAATGCATTTTTGGATACTCAGAAGTCTTACCGCTGCCAGAAGTTTTACATGAGCTCTCCTTCTCTGAGCAGTTCCACAACACCTCACAACTGAGCTTAAGACACTGGGGGGACTTTTACAAAACCAGCAATTGTGCACTCACAGTCCTGTTCAAATCAAAGCCTTATTTTCTCCTTTATAAGATCCTAAATTCATTTATTGCTGACGTGTGAACTTGAACAAAAACTACATTTTTTCAAGAAAAAACAAAACCTTTTGGTAATTTACTGAATAGTGACATTTACCTGGAGATGATCCATGGTTAGTAATACTAATCTCTTTACTAATTACTTTACTGTTTGCAATCACTCTGCCAAAATTAATCTCCGGCTCAATTTCCAGACAACAGCACGGAATTAATCTGCAGAGAAAAGATATTTTAATTATTTTTTCCCAGAACTTCAAGCTATTTTGTGGTTTTTAAAAGAAATATATTTGAACAATGCAATAGAAAAAAAATTTGCTTTCCTCCTAATTCCATTAACACAATTATTTATGCAACTCACTTCAGCAGTATTATAAATACATGGAAGACATAAAAATGCCTACTTATTAAACTGCTAATCTGTTTATTTTTAATTACTGTAACTTTAAAACAATTTAATTCCAGTCAATGAGCTGAAATGGAATGCTACTATATATTATGTTTCAATTCCTGTGTTATGGCACAAAGACCCTAATATGAATTCTCAGAAAAGCTTTCACTCATTTTGGGTTAATTCCTGTATAAAAAAAATGACTAAAATGACTAAGATAAACATACACATAAACATTTCAATAGTGGCTGACCAAACTAATATTTATCCAGATGTTCACACCCTAGTGCAACAAAACTTATGGCACTCAGTGTTCTTTATTTATGAGCATGCATCATGTAGTTTCAGCGACATTAGTTGTAATAAAAGACGCGGGTGAAATCAAGTTTAAGCTATTTGTTTTGCCAAGAGGCCTCAATCAAAATCAGGGTTCCATTGTACTAGGCACTGCACCAACCCTGACCCAAAGAGCTTGCAGTTTAAGGTTCCAAATCCTTGAATGGATTCCGTGCAGGCAGACTGCTGCATTCAACAACAAACTAAGGAACAAAATAACAAAATAAGGAACAAAATAAGAAAGGCTAAGGCACAAAATGAGTTACACCTAGCAAGGGACATAAAAGGCAATAAGAAAAAGTTCTTTAAATATATTAGGAACAAGAGAAAGACAAAGGAAAACTTAGGTCCTCTACTTAATGAAGGAAAGCCAGGGGTGAAAGTAAGATAAAATACTTACCAGTGTGGAGGCCTGGCCTCAGTCTGAAGGGATGGGGCTGGAGGGGTCAGCCTCCCCCAGCCAGCCCTTCCACACTGCCCGGACCACACCATCCAGGGCTCTGGCTGCTGCCATGGTAGCAACGGCTGGGAGCCCAGGGTCCTTTTAAATTGCCGGGCCCCAGGGCAACTGACCCTTTTGCCCCCACTGTTGGCAGCCCTGGGGAGGGGGGAGCAAAAGGGGCAGCAACGTTAAAGTGCTGCCATGGAAGCGCTTTAACGTGGGATGGGTATGGGCAGGTACCGGCAGCCACTTCTTACCAGTACACTGTCCCGGCCCACTTTCACCTCTGAGAAGAGCTAATAACTTATGACATCAAGAAAGCTGAGGTGTTTAAAGGTCTATTTTGCTTCAGTCTTCACTAAAAAAGTTAATGGCAACCAGATACTTAACACAATTAATATTAACAACAAGGGAGAAGGAATGCAAGACAAAATAGGAAAATAACAGTTTAAAGAATATTTAGATAAATTAGATGCATTCAAGTTGGCAGGGCTCAATGAAATTCATCCTACGGTACTTAAAGAACTAGCTGAAGCAATCTCAGAACTCTTAGCAATGATCTTTGAGAACTCTTGGAGAACAGGTGAGGTCCCAGAAGAATGGAAAAGGGCAAACACAGTACCTTTCTTTAAAAAGGACAACAAAGAGGACCTGGGGAATTATAGACCAGTCAGCCTAACTTAACTACCTGGAAAGATGCTGGAACAATTTATTAAGCAATCCATTTGTAAGCATCTGGAGGATAACATGTTAAGAAGGAACAGCCAGCGTGGATTTGTCAAAAACAAATCATGCCAAACCAACCTAATATCCTTCTTTGACCAGGTTACAGCCTAGTGGGGAATTAATAGACTTGATATATCTTCATTTTAGGAAGTCTTTTCACACAGTCACACATGACATTCTCATAAACAAACTAGGGAAATGTGGTCTAGATGAAACTACTATAAGGTGGGATCACAACTGATTGAGTACTTTCTTTCAAAGAGTAGTTTTAAATGGTTTGCTGTCAAACTGGGTGGGCATACCTAATGAAGTCCCACAGGGGTCAGTCCTAGGTCCTGTGCTGTTCAGTATCTTCATTAATGACTTGGATAACTGAGTGGACAGAGTACTTATAAAATTTGCAGATGACACCATGCTGGGAGCTGGTACAAGCATTTTGGAGGACATGATCAGAATTCAAAATCATCTTGACAAATTGGAGAATTGGTCTTAATTCAACAAGATGAAATTCAATAAAGACAAGTGCAAAGTACTTCACTTAGGAAGGAAAAATGAAATGCACAACCACAAAATGAGAAATAACTGTGCAGGTGGTAGTACTGCTGTGTGTTTTAGTGGCTATCAAATTGAATACGAGTCAACAACATGATGCAGCTGCAAAAAAGGCTAATGTCATTCTGGGTTGTGTTAACAGGAATGCTGTAAGACATGGGAGGTAACTGTCCCACTCTACTTGGCACTGGTGAGGCCTCAGTTGGAATACTGTGTCCAATTTTAGCTGCCACATTTTGGGAAAGATGTGGACAAACTGGAAAGAGGCTGAAGGAGAGCAACAAAAATGATAAAAGATTTAGAAAACCCTGACCTACAAAAGGTTAAAAAAAACTGGTCATGTTTAGTCTGAGAAAAGAAGGGCAGGAGGAGACTGATAGCCTCCAAATACGTTAAGTGCTGTTATAAAGAGGACTGTGAAAAATTGTTTTCCCACATTCACTGAAGGTAGGTTAAGAAATAATGGGCTTAATCTGCAGCCATGGAAATTAAGGTTACATATTATGAAAAACTTTCTAACTATAAGCATAGTTAAACCCTGGAATAGACTTCCAAGGGAGGTGTTTTTTTTTTAAGAACATCGAATCTCCACCACTGGAGGTTTTTTAAGAATATGTTGGACAGACACCTCTCAGGGATGGTGCTGGTTTACTTTGTCCTGCAACAGTGCAGGGGGCTAGACTTGATGACTTCCTGAAGTCCCTTCCACCCTACTTTTCTATGATTGTATGACTCCCCAACCAAAGTGAATGGGGCTTCACATGAGCACAGCAGTCTGCCAATGCACAGTCCATTACTGCAAGAGACAACAAGTGGATCCAATGAACAGAAAGGAGAGAGCACAAAGGTATCAGTGAGACTATTATGATTAGTATAATAAGCAGTGGTCACAGTTATGTGAAGAATGGAAGGGGAATTTTCTGAAATGGACACATTCTGTAAATGCCAATATTTTAAAATCAACTAACTATTACGGTTTTTATATCCCCACCTCCAAAAAAGGTAACTTACCAGTGATATAGTTCTGTGTTGGGACCAGTGTTGACCTTCCTGTGTTTAGAATGAGGCCTAGACAGTTGTGTAAGTGCAGTGTGATATGTATGTGAGAAAGGACTTCTTCCCTTGGACCCGTGCCTGAGTAGCAAGGCATCCAGATAGAGGAAGACATGAATTCCCTTCTTCCTGAAGTATGCTGTCAACTCTGACCATACATTTGGTAAAACTCCTGGGGGCAGAAGACAGCCCAAAGGGAAGAACTGTGTACTGAAAACAGTGGTTTGCTGTGATGAACCAGAGAAATCTTCCATGGCTTGGGAAAAATCGCCACATGGAAGTAAGCATCCTGAAGGTTCTGAGCAGTCATTCTGAGTCAACACAAGGAGAACAGTTGACAAGATGACCATACGCAACCTCATGTATCTGATTTATTTGAGGAGGCTGTGGAGGTCGAGAACAACCAAAGAGAGAGTACCGGGAATAGAAGCCCTGACACTGGTGTTCCAGAAGAACTTGCTCCACCACTCCCAAGGCCAGCAAGGAGCAGTCCTGCTCAAGGAGCAATATCTCATGAGAGGAGTCCCTGAAGAGGTATAGGGGGAGAAGAGTGGAGAGGAACTAGATAGTATAGCCTGATGTGATGGTGCTTAGGGCCCAGCTGTCGTCGAGTCCCAGATACTGTAGAAGTGAGCTAACCTGTCCCCAAATGGAGGCAGGGTAAGGGGAGTGATGACCAGACCACTACTCTGGACCAAGGAGTCAAAGTTGTCACTTGGAGGTGCCAGGGTAGGCTGTGTCAATTGGCTGAACTCCAGACCTGACTGCCTCCTCTGGGACCTATGCCCCTTTGTGGGGCTATCCCTCTGTCACCAGGGAGGAAAAGGCTGCCCAAAGGTGCACTGTGGACAGTATTATTGTTGCTGTTGGTCACCTAAGTAGCACAGCTGCACTGACGGTGTATGCACCCCCAAGGAACGTAGAATGGCCCTAGAATCCTCAAAGATATGCAAGATCTCATCCGTCTTACCTAAAAACAACACCTGGTCATCAAAGGGCAAATCCTGTATGGTCTGCTGCACACTGGGAGCAATGCCCAAATTCTGCAACCAGGGTGTCCTTCTCCTGGTCACTACAGAAGACATAACTCTGGTTGAAGTGTCCAAATGTCTGTTTCTTGAATGATCTACAGATCAATCACAGCTCCTTGATGTGGACTTCGCCCAAACACAACAAGAACTGTGCATGCAGATTGTTGCTAGGGATTGTTCCCCCACAAGATGGATAATATTTAAACTCAGTGAGGGCATCATGCAGAAACACTTAACTAAATACAACTAAACACTAATCTAACTACACTATGGGTACTGTTAACTATATATAACCAGTAAAAAAAACCCGAACTAATGAGAGAATGTGAGGTTAAGACTACACAGAGCTCCAACTCCAGCCACAAGCGGTACAAAGGAACTGAAGGAGATCGGGGCGGTGTTGACTCTTATAGCCAAGAGAGCGGCTATGGCCACAAGGTGTGAATCTCACCCCTCCTCATGGACTGCTCTGCAAAATTCTCTGGTCCCAGCACACATATACCTAACTGAAATACAGGGATGCCTCTACTCTAAGAACTATATCTCTGTAAAATTTCTCATAATTCCACTACTCAAACAAAATCCTAGCAGCAATGTCACTTGTTTTACAGATACCAGTTCTGCACCAACACGATTTCTTAGCTGCTCTAACCAGTGGTACGGAGAGGTACCAGCTTTATTACTGTTTGGAGAATAATTATGTTTACTGACATGAATCTGGAGGTCTGATGTTATGAGAATGATGATTCATCCCCAAGTAGCTTCTTAATTGGTAAGGTATTCAACACAACTGAAAGAGATTAGTCCTTTTTCATGTCCCAATACTACCTTTCATAGTTTCTGTTACCACGCTGTTTCTCTCCACCTATTGGCAGGTGAGAGAGCCATTTTTAGGAATAACTCTGTTTTTATTCTCAGCATAGCATAGAGAGAATTTCATGCCAATATCAAGAAATGAGGACTTTGCTTTGCTATGTCTCATGCTACATCAAGTCGCAAATTTAGTGTGGTCTGCACCTTATACTTTTTGAGTTAAAGAAAACAGAGACAAAAATATAGGCTAGTATAGATTGGAGAAAGACAGGAAATCCATCCTGAGAAAATGCTCTCACGGATGTTGCAAAAACAATTTTTTTTTTTAATTTTTAAATACCTTGCTCCCTTGCAACATGATAAACTGTCAAAGTAGTAAATTCTAGGAGGCGATAAACTGGACTATTAGGACATGAAATAAGTACAGGGAGACAGTTAACTTGTTTACAACTTTAAAGGACACCTATAATACATTTTAAGTATTCTACAGTTCTTCCAAGAAGTTCCTTCAGAAATATGAAAGACATTAGAATCTTGTCTAATTCCACTCAGGAACCAGCTACACTTCTTCTGGAATGCATATGAATCAGAAGATATTTTGTGACACTGAAGAGATTCCTTAAGGGAAAAGACTATCTATTAATTCCTGTGTGTTTTATGATGGAAAGGTCAAGTTGTTGAAAAGATAGGAATAGTTTTTTTGATTTCCTAAAGGACTCTGTACCATTCAAATTAGTGCTTAATGTTTTACAACAAATCAAATTTCTGTTCATTTGCTTCATTTTTGTCTGATTTAGGGCATAAGGTTTCTAGTCCAACTGCATATTTTACACAGAGTACTATCATTTAAATTTGATTAAAACCTATTAGACCGAATTCACTGCTGCTTTAACTCTATTAGAAAAAAAAATGGAGTTACACCAGGGATAAATTTGGACCACCATCAAATAAATTGTTTATGTTTTATCATTGTAAAAACTGAGTGCACTATATCACCAACAGTTAAGGCTGATGACTGGGGTAACAGCAAAAGGGCAATGTAATTAATTCCAATTTAGGAAAGTTTCTTTCTATGCCTGTGACACTACCTGAGAATTATGTACTCTCTCATAGCTGAAGCCCTCAGCCCTGTAATGCATTTAAGCACATGTATTGTCCCATAATACAGTGGTATAAAGACAACAAATGAGTTGGGGGAAATGGTAGTGTTGGACACAGTTCAATAAGAGAAGGTTAATGGTCTAGGGAGATCAAGTAAATTTCAATCTCATGTTTATTTATCTTTACACATGTATTGTATTAGACAAAAGTTCTCATGCAAGGTTAACATCTAAGTTCATTTAAATGAAATTTAAGTCATCTGCATGGAACTGGCAAGGAGGAAATCCCAAAAGCTAAAATAATAATATATATGGTATAGAAAGAGAAATATTTTACAAAGCATTCTACAAAGCAGTTAAGAACATATCTATAACTTTGTTCATATGAGGCTGCAGATTATGCTTCCAGTGCCACCTGAGCAAACTCACTTAAAGGTAATTTGCAGATCTGGTCAAAATATTTCATTCAAAACATTTTTTCCCCAAAAAAAATTGTTTTGTCAAATTGGGCATTTCCATAGGAACTATCCTATTTCCAATAATTTTTTCAGGTTTTCATTTAAAAAAAAAAAAAAGATTTCATTTTTGGTCAAAAACTTGGGGGAGGGGGAGGGGATTGTTTTCTTCCAAAAAATTTGGGGGAAGGGGGAAATGGTTTGTTTGTTTTTAAGAAAACCTGAAAACTTAATAAAAAAATTGCAACAAAATCCAAAAATATTTTCACATAAATCTTTTGAGAGAACAAAAACAACCCCACTCCCCGACAAGTGCTTGCAATATTATACATGTGTCGTGGAGGGCATAATCTGGAGATTATGGTGCTGCACAGATGTAGCCAAGCACATAGTTTGGCCTGCAAAACCCCTATGACAGTATGTGAGATGGACATTACCCGGTTTGATTGGCACAGCTCAGGTCACATTTGCAGGACTGGTATTTAGAAAATACAACTTTAAGGTCCTTATCAAAGGGCCAGTAAAATCTCTGAATTAGATGTTTCTTGGAGACAACCATACACTCCATTCCTTCTAAATTCACTCTTCATACATATTTAACTTCAGTTGTAAGAAAAAATATTTTAAGATTTAGTCATCTGTATATCTTCCTTACTAAATGTTTGCCTGAAATAAATGTATATTAAAAAAGCTTTCAGGAGTGATATTTCAGAAGTTTCTAGTCTTTACTAAAACTGTTTTATTAAGAAATTTAGCCAGCCATGATGGGTAGTGCTCCAGAGAGATGATCTGAACCTGCCCATATTTTTCCCATTTTATTATATAAAATCCTCTCTTCATAAATTAATTTTTAAAAGGTTGTTCCAGACTGGAACTTTTCTCCAAAACCCTCAGATTAGATTTGATGCTTGTATCAATCTTCTTCAAACCACACCATAAGTAGCAAAAATTGAATTCATATATCTGTACAGAGAATTGCTTCAGATATAGCAGATCAGGGATAGACCAATGGGGAAGGTGTTTCATACTCAACAACCACAAAAGGAAATAAAATATTAAAGGCAGATAATAGGCATTTAACTCTGACAGATCAAGTACTCCAACAAGTGCCAGGTCCTTTTCATGATCTTATGCAAAATATATAAATTCTAGTTACCTGAGATTCCATTAGACTGTTTCTTTTAATGCTCTGAAATGCTGAAAAATCAAAATCTCATTCTGAAGCAGGAGTAGTCCTATGGGATGTTACTCAGGGCCACATTCATATTTACAATTTTAGCTCCGCTAAGCAGACAATGAAAATAAACTCTCTATATAGTATTCTCTCACATTCTGATTTATGACGAACTACAGACTAGATTTGCATCATTAAGTTTACAAAGAATACAGCAGTGCTGAATGGAACAATTTAAAAAAAAATTACTTGTCAACAAAAAAACCCTGACACCAGCGCAACCAACATTATTACCCTTGAGAAGAAACAGACTTTTTCAAAAATAAAGACCACAAAGTTTATTCCTTCTTCCGGGACACATTCACTGAGTAATATGCATTATTCTGTAGAATTTTTCTGCAGACAGTCAGTTAAATTTTGAACTTCACAATGAAAAAAAATTACAAAAATTCTCTAGGTTTTATGTATGATAGATTCCTTTCCAGAAGTTACCACAGTAAAAGCTTTGTTATCTGGCATGTTGGAGGGGGGGTGGGTGCCAGAGACAAAAATTCCGGTTAACTAAGAGTTATACTTACCAATGGTGGGAAGAAGTTTGGGTATGGGAGGGTTCTCGGGGCTGGAGCACAGGAGGGGGTGCAGGCTCTGGGAGTCTGGGTGAAGGAGGGAGCTTGGGGTAGAAACTTGGGATGTGGGAGGGGTTTCAGGTGCTGGGTCCAGGCGGCTCCCCAGAAGCAGCGACATGTCCCTGCTGCTCCTAGGAGAAGGTGTGGCCAGGCAGCTCTGCACACTGCCTCTGTCCATAGGCGCCACCCCCGCAGCTCCCACTGGTCCCCCGCACTCCCAGTCAATGAGAGCTGTGGAGCCAGCACTCAGGGCAAGGTGGAGGCAGCGCACAGAGCTCCCATGGCCATTCTTCCACCTAGGAGCAGCAGAGACATGTCGCCGCTTCCGGGGAGCCACACAGAGCCAGGTAGAGATCCTGCTGTGCATTCTGGTCAAAAACTGGACATGTGGCAACCCTACTGAAGATTTGTATTGGGAGATATCAGAAATGCCGGTTTCTAGAGCTTTCCAGTTAGTGAAGTGCTTTTACTGTAGTAGTATTGCCTTCCAAAAGGCTATCTAGAACCTCAAGCAGGAGGAGGTTTTACCTGCAAGAAAAACAACAGACAGGTGACAAAATCCAATTTGTTTCCTAGACACCCAATTTGCCATTTCCTACTTTAGAAGAATGTGTGTAGAGACCATTCTGCAACCACTACAGTGAATGGTTCACACAGACTTAAAAGATATCCAGATGTTCCTTCATTTTATGTGGGACAAATAGAAATAGTAGTTTCAGCATCTACCACATAATGTCTTAGTCACTCCTTGACTTGCAACTCAAAGTTCAGACTGCTACAGTTTAAAAACAGGATTTAAAATACAGGACTCAAGCAGAAATGATCATCTCTTTGAAATGTTTATGTTTTATATCCAGTCAAGAAACATTAGCCAAAGAATGGCATTTTTGGCGTTCACATTTAATTTGGTCAACATTGAAGAGTTCTTGATTACAGAACAATTAGTCGACTTCCTGAGTCTGGGAACAGATAATAGAACAAGAATTTAGCTCTTAGTCTGTTCTGTAACAGCAAAGCAATTTTTGGCTCAGACGAAGATGTGGAACTAAAATTACATGCTTAGTCTGAATAAATGAACTGTAAGATTTGGAGACCATTCTGGGAGATGTGCTATACTCAAAAATTTTGCCCTCATTTAGTGTATGGATGTTTTAGCTGAAGCTTTTCCTATTCACAAACAAAAACATGGCCGGACTTTCATATGTTTAAAGAAAGAATGCATGAGTAAGTTCAGAAAAAACTGCGGCCATTTCTTTAATGCACTGTTTTAAATTTTGGGACCGTTGCTCATAAAGTACTTACAACTACAAATGAAAATATAATTCCTAACTTAAATTGCCATTTCTGAGTCTCCTCTTGGTGACTACCATCTTGATAAAAGTGACAACTTTATTTACACTGAATTTGGAAGCCTGAAGGAAGACAATCAGTTTCTATCATGCTTTAATACTCATATAACATCAAATTGAAAACATTTTTAAATGGGAGAGAAGCAAATCAGAGAAGAGTAGAAAGAAGTGACAGATGAGCAAAGATGAAGAAGTGATGGGATAAGCATAGCCTGGATGAAGCATCCAAATATCCTGCCTACTTCTTGACAGAACTCTCAAATAGTGAGGTTTTTATCTAATGGTCTGAATACCACTTATTCTGAAAGGGAATCCATTACTGCCTGTTCAGGTCATTTTTTAGGTTAGTAATCATTTTACAACGACTATTGTTTTCAGTTGTTTATGACTGTGGATGCTATTTTTTTCAAAAGCATAGGTTCCAATTTGGTATAGATTATCCTATAATCTGAGACCCCATTATAAATTTTTAAAATATTTACAAAAATTGAGGAAGAAATGCTTCACTATAATCCAGTCATAACTATATGCACAATAATTATAAGGACTTACATATTACTGACTGAAATAGTGAGTATATTCAGGGAAGAAAAAGGCCATCCCGTTTAATTCCAATTATACAATTGGAAAGTATCTGAGAAAGCCATTTATCATGAAAACCATCATAGCCTAAAAATATAGAGCACAGATGTGAGCCCAAACCACTCCAGTTTCTTAACTATGAAGACTGAGTACACTTGATCAAAATTTAAGTCCTTTGTCAACATCAAGAGACATCACCAAAATGAACATCCTACCTATGTGACATTCTTAAAAATCAGAAACTTACCTTTCCAAAGAAATTTACCATTTGTTTTCAAAATTCAGATAACAAATTAGTTACATCATTATACATGGCGATATGTATTAGCATACTTCCCTTTCGAGTAAAATGAAAATATAATCAGCAGTTTATGTACTTTAAAATACCATACCCTATCAGCGGGATCTCAATTACATCTTTTTCTACCAAAAGGAGTAGTCTATCTTGAAGGTCCTCCTCACTGTCAGGATGATATTCCACAGTAGCTGTAACTTGAAGACCAGATGGAACAGGTTTATCTGGATTTTCCACAATCAATTTAAACTACAATGAAAAAAAACCAACAATATTTAAATCAATTTTTAAATATTTCTAGAGAAACCTCTGTATATCAGTATATTTCAGCATAATATGTTGGAGTTCACCTATTTAATTAACATTATGATCAACAGCTTTAAAATTCTACTCACTATTCACCACTGGCAAGTAGAAGATGTTTCCTGATAATATAGTAAGCTAGAATACTGAAATTTTGATTTCTGCAAAAATTAAATTTCTTTTAACACTGTATTATTTCTAGTCTTGATGGTTGAGAAGATAAGCTACCAAATGTGAACCAATGCACTGCTATCTTCCTGACTCTGCAGACAGAGAGCTCCATTGCCTCTGCTGCTGCTATTAGCTTTCCCAAACAACAAAGGCAAAATTATGAAGACTTTGATCAGTTTCCTCGTTATTATTCAAAACCTTATAAGTAGCAGTTAAAGTGCCAAGAATCAGAGCAGTTTCATTCTAGTTTTCCTTGGGAAACACATGCACAACTGTAAAGGCACACAGTACAGTTAGTTATTCAATGAGGAGATGACTCAGCTCAATGGAAAGTCTCCCACTGACTTCAATGAGAGTCGGATTAGACCCTGAGAAGGAAGAGGGACCCAAAAAAAATCAATATTGAGGGAGTACATCTTTTTTTTTCTTTTGCACATCTCTCTTGGGTTGCAAACTTGTCACATGTGTATTGACCAGAAGCCAATATAAAAAGTTTGAGACACCTCCACCTGCCTCCCCTCTCCCTACACATACTCCCCTGAGTAGGAGACATGTTGAGCAACCTAGTAGGAATCCCAGTAGGAATTCTCAGGGAGTAGGGATGGGACCTAGGATTTTGACCAAGGTATTAGCCTCCAAGTCAAGCCAATATTTCCTAGTGAAAGTATGAACTGAGCTCCAATAGTAACTTTGCCAATTTTAGGGAATAGTATATTACATATGCAAACAAGGGTGGCCACTTCTTCTCACAGAATGGAGTCTTGGCTTTTCTGGTCAGCTAGATCATCATAAATCTTAAGATGAATGCAGTGACGGATTAGCCACTGGGCTGAGGGGGCCCATGCCCAGGAACCCTGGCCAACTGACAGGCGTCCCATAAAAAATCCACAACCAGGAGTTCAGAAGCCCAGATACTTGGCCACCGTGTGGGGGAAGCCCCCACAGGCCAACTCCACGCCCTGTCAGCAGCGCCCAGCAGCAGGGGAAGCCCCAGCACCCCATGACCACATCCCTGATAGAAGCCATGGGGCAGCAGGGGAAGCCCCCAAACACCCGACCCTGCTCTCCGGCAGAAGCATCAGGCAAGTAGGGCAGGAGAAGCCCCAGCACCCCAACCCCGGTCCCCTGCAGACGTGTAGGGGATGGTGGGGGAAACCCCAGCACCAGGACCCCCTGCAGCACCAGGACTGGAGGAGCTCTCACTACCTGCTGCAGCTTCAGGGCCTGGGGAGCTCTCACTCCCCAATGAGGCCCAGGGCTGTAGTGGGGGACAGAGCTCCTCCAGTCACAGGGCCATGGAGGGAGGGAACAGAAAGGAGCGAACGGGTTGCAAGGGCCGCAGTGGGAGACGGAAGGGGTGGGGAAGGAACCCTGGATGGAATGTGGCGGGGCCCCAGGGAAGGGGCGAAGAGGGCCCCCACTTGCTCTGGCCCAGGAAATCTTAATCTGCCTCTGGTTGAATGTGAAAAATGATGCACAGGCTGCAGCTGGGACAAAGTGAAGCTGCCTGCCTTTTTCATGGCTCAGGTCACTGTAAGCAGATCAGGCTTGGGCTCAAGTCCCTTCACTCCTAGTCAACTTCTGATGCCCATTTAACGCCTTGTCAAAGGAATGAATGGATCATGCTGTGACACTGCACCCCATATTCTTCATAGTGATATTATTATATGATGATGTAATTATGATTAATTTTATGAAAGATAAGTCATGTGAGGTGTCTTTGGAAAAGTTATGATTTGCTGAATATGATTACCCTATTTGTATGGTTATATCTTTTTGTATCTGAAGTGATGAATATTGACTATGTGTATGTATTTCAAATGTAGTTACACCTGGATAACGCCCACTAGATAAGATGCGTTCAGTCTAGATAAGTGGTTCTCAAACTGTGGGTCGTGACCCCATTTTAATGGGGTCGCCAGGGCTGGCTTTGAGTTGCTGGGGCCTGGAGCCAAAGCCAAAGCCTGAGCCCGTGGATGACAGAGTAGGTTACAGGCCCCTTGCCTGGGGCTGAATCCCTTGTGCTTTGGAGTGGTGGGGCTCAGGCTTCGGTCCCCGCTTCTGGGGTCCTGTAGTAATTTTTGTTGTCAAAAGGGGGTTGTGGTACAATGAAGTTTGAGAACCCTTGGTCTAGATAGTGAGTGGGGAAGGGCCTATTCAGAGCAATGGGCCATTAGGAAAAACAATAGGCCTGAGGAGAAGCTTATCTCCCACCTGGTGATGAGCCTTCCTGAGAACACTCCAAACAGCCTGTGAGTAATGGCTGCTATGACTCTAAGGACACGTGATCAGACCACATGATGCTGGACTCCATCTTGGGATGTCAGTATTTTTCCACAGACTGGTCTGTGAACCAAGCTTTGAAAAAAAGGGTTCCTGCCATATGCAAAACCTATATAAGGCAGGGAGTAACATCATCTGGTGTTCTTCACTCCCCACACAAGATGACTCCTAGAAACACCTGAGGAACAAAGACTGAACTGGGGGAAGTGCTGGACCCAGGCTAAAGGAATGTCTAGCCTAAATGAAACACATGGGGATTCCAAGCCGAAAAGCAAGTGCAGCTTGCCCCTTAAGAACCTGCAGCCTGCTTGCATCATCTCTTAGACTGAGAATCTGCTAACTCATATCCAATTTATTTAATATATTAAGCTTCGTTTGTGTTTTTGTTTATTTGCTAGCTAATCTGCTCTGATCTGTTTGCTATCACTTATAATCTATCTTCTGTAGTTAATAAACTGGTTTTTGCTTTATCTAAACCAGTGAGCTGGAGCAAAGCGTATGGGAATCTTAGCTCAAGGGGTAAAAGCTGTTGAATATTCCTCTCCACGTTGAGGGAGGGGGCAAACTTTATGAGCTTATGCTGTACAGTTCCCTGTATAGCACAAGACTGTATAATTTTGGGTTTATATTCCAGAAGGGGTGTGTGCCTGGGGAGCTGGGAGTTGCCTTAGCTGTAGCCTTCCTATGCAGAGGCTGGTCAGACAGCTTGCATGTAACTGCAGCTGGGTGTGCCCCTACCTGTATGTATGCTAGTGAAAGTGCAGGCTGGAGGTTTTTGCAGCTTGTCACAGCAGTACAGTGTGAAAGGGAGCCCAGGCTGCTGGGTCAGGGGCTCAGTGGTACCCCAATTCCAGGTGGCACCCCAGGGGGAACCTGTCACACAAGCCTTGACTACATCATAGGTCACGCTTTGATATATGAACCACTGCAACAGCTGTGCTCCTCTAGGACAATGCCGATCACTAAGCACAGTACAAAGCATATGAGAACGAAGGACAAACCATTTTCTGTTGAAGGGAATTGGCTATGGAACAATTTTCTAGAAGAGATCAGGCAAATCCAGAGTCTGAACATCTTTGAGAAACATTAAAAAGCTTTCCTCTATAGGTGATACTCACAGTTTGAACATCACTTTTATTCCCAACCCCATCTCCCAAAAACAAACTACCGATACCTCAAGCAGAGTTTCTGACCCTGTAAAGTGAGAAGTGCCAAAGTTTCCATGAAATCCACTAGAGGCTTCACTATTCTATAGATTTATGTGGAAGGCGCTCAGATACTATAGTTATGAGAGGCAATATAATACTCTAAGAAAGCTAAATTGTAATATACTTTATCCATTTTAGCAGTCTTTGAACAGAATGGTCTTGGGCTTTGCTCTCCAATAAAACAGAAATCAATTAAATTTATTTATGGAACAGCTTTGATTCCAGTCAGGTAATAACTGAGTGCCCATGTAATCTGGCCTCCTCAGTAAATCAAGAGGTCAGAGCGGTGAAGACGTGGAGCAAAATAAAGTTGGTGAAAGTGGAATAGTATGAATACTGTATGGAAAAACTTAGACTACGGTTGGAAAACAAATGTACTGTTGTGAAAGATGATATAAGGAAATCTAGCATTACGGATGTCACCAATTCTCCTAGCTCAAGTGATGGTAACTAATTTTAAATGGAGGGGTAGGTGCTCAGAATCTCAGAAAAAAAAATCAGGCCACTCATTGAAGTGCTTTAGATGCCTAAACATGGAGTTAGATGCTTAATTTAGGCATCCACTATAGACAAGGTTAACTGTAACCTCACAGAATGATGATGAAATGATCAATTACTCAAGAACTGAATAGAGACACCCTCCACCCCCACCCCAACAAACAACACTTGTGATGGGGCAAGGCCAGATGGCTATAGAAAAGTAGTGGGAGATAGACATATTAGCTCCAGGCTAAACAAATCCCTGGTATCAGGATAAGTGAAATGGCAGCTGCTCCAGGTCAATTAAGACACCTGGGGCCAAGTAAGAACTTTCCAGAAGGCAGGGAGAAGGCTAGGTTGATTAGGACACCTGAAGCCAATCAGGGGCTGACTGAAACTAGTTAAAAGCCTCCCAGTTAGTCAGGTGGGTATGCATGTCAAGAGCTGTGGGAGGAAGTTGTGCTGTTGGAGAGACTGAGTAGTACAGGCCATATCAATCACAAGGAGAGGAGGCCCTGAGGTAAGGGTGAAGTGGAGCTTGAGGAAGTGAGGCTGCTGTGGGGGAAGTAGCCCAGGGAATTGTACCTGTCATGTTTCTAAAAGGTCAGCTACCATAGCTGATACTATTAGGGTCCCTGGCTGGAGCCTGGAGTAGAGGATGTGCCTGGGTTCCCCCTCTCCTTTGCCCCCTGATTAATCACTGAGACTGGGAGACAACAGAGACTGTGCAAGGAAGGATAACTTCTCCTCACCTCCCTTGCTGGCTTATGATGAAAATGGCTCAGTAGACTGTGACCCTTGTCTCTAGAGAGAGAAGGGTTATGTGGAGGGCCACAATGAGCTTCTGAGGCTAGTGAAATCTGCCAGGAAACGCAGGACCATGGAGGCAAGGACAGAGCTTTGTCACACACTAGAGAAACCATGTTAGCAGTTGGAGGGGAGGCTTGTAGTTAAGGTTATGAAACAGGACACTGGATAACTAACTCAATCCCTGTTCTGATTCAAACATACTGTGTGATCTTGGCCAAGTCACTGAATCTGTGACTCCATTTCCCATCTGCAAAATGGCGATAACAGCATTTCCCTGACTCACTGTGGTGTTGTGAGGATAAATACCTTAGTAACTGAGGTGTTTGGATACAATGGTGATGAGGAAGGGTAAACAACTGATATACTGATGCAGTACCCATCCTCTCTCCAAAGAAGAGAGATCCAGGACATGAAGAAAGAATGGGAGCTTCTTTGAAAGAAGCAACAGATCTCTCAAGTCCATACTGAAGCAAGTATGACAATTCAAGCTGAGTCCTGCCAATTTTTTTTCAAGGACCTTGAGAAGCAAAGGAAAAAGCTTGAAAACTGGGGAAAGAGCAGTATACATAAGCCCCACCACCCATTAAAAAAGGAAAGCATTCTAACAGAACTTGAGTCCCTGCCTGCTCTGGAACACTACCTCACTTACATGGTGTTCATACCTGTGGCAAAGGGATTCACATCTGGATGACACTATTTGGCAAAGAAAGAGGATTCACTGAGTTCTTGAAAGGAAACAGTTCCGGGGGGGAATCAAACTCTCTACTTGAGTTATTTCACCCAGGAGAGGATAAGCAGGATTCACCATCAAAGATTAGTTTGATATGCAACTCCCATATGGGTCTCAAACACATGGAGGCTTCTTTTCTGCAAAAGCACTTCTAATGCTAACTGTGACTCTGTCACTTAAAATCAAATGAAAACAGTCCCTTTTCCCAATGTCCCATAGACTCCACCTGCACTTTCTCAAGAGCAGCATATAAAGACCTCAAGAACTCACTATATTTTCAGAATTAGTTCATCTTCCCACAATCATCCACTGAGGACTCATGGATTTTCACTAAGAGTCTCCCTTCTCCATGGACAACTTTATTCAGTTCCACGAGTTTCGAATGCTCCTCCAAGTTGGGAGGCCTCCTCCTTTATGCCTGCAGCATTCAACCACGCAGGCTTCATGTATGTGAAGTGCATCCCACTGTTGACTTCCCCGGGCACCAGCACCCATCCAGCTAGGAACAGCTTTGGCCAAGAGTTCCCATTCATTCGACAGTTTGGAAAAACAAAAGGCTGCTTTCGGGTACTTTTCCCCCCATGCATCTCCTCACAGGGCTGCAGTGGGCACTGTGCCTGTGTATCTGTGGTCTAGTCCTGCCTACTGGCAGGAAGGGTGTAACACTGAGCAGCACCTACGGAAAGCGGAGACAGCAGCATCCATTTGCAGAACACCAAATCCTGGGGTGAGAGGCCCCACTTGTTACTATCACTAGTTATTTGTATTGCAGTAACACCAGACCTTCCCCCTTCTCCCCCATCAGAATTTGACACTTTGCTGATACTATGCATGTTCAGTAACATCTGCTGAAGCTGCTGCCCTGACTCTGCCCTCACTTCAGATTATAGTCTACTCCTTGCTGTTCACCAGTGTTACAGGGGACAAATCAGATGAATATTCCTGGTGCCCAGGCACCACGGGCCAATAGAACTTGCTGCCCATGCCACTCCGGCAGAATGGGATAAAGGATTTGAACAACGGTCCTCCTCATCCTAGGTGAGTACTCTAATCTTGGTATTACAAAGTGGATACCTCCTTGCCTTTTGGCTGTTGTGTGTCTCTCAAGAAACAGTTTAGGCACTTAAGCCACCTGACTCCAGGAGAGGGGTTCTCATTCGTGGATCGCCAGGCAGAGCTAGGTGCCTGCATGCAGTGGGGATTTAGGCACACATCCCTCTGATTGGCATCTCCCAGAAGCTGTCTTTGCCAGCTGCCTGTCTAGTGAGCTGGTTTTTTGTAGATGCGACTGTGGTGCCTCTCACCTCCCCTCCCCCATTCATTATATAGGGAACTTAATCACCTAACTCAGGATTTGTGAATTGCAGCTGTGTTCCTCTGAGAGTATCTTGGTGCCTAAAATCTAGGCAGGAGCACTGCAATGCTTAAGTCCCTTTTTGAACGTGGGACTTAGGTCTTTTCCTCACTGATAAAAAAAGGTGATTTTTGTTTTATTTGGTAGCTCAGGTGCGGGAGCTATTCTGACATAAAAACCACAGTGAGAGGTCACTTTGGCTTTAGCAGTGAGGAAAGCCTGAAAACACAACTCTTCAAGATCAGAGGGCAATATATGCATACGTTTGTGCCAAAGTTCAGAAGTTCAAAGTTCAGGAGGAGCATGTGGTTTGGACATCCATTAGGGGAGGATCTATAAATGGAGATTCCCTATGTCCTAATAAGGAGGAGAGGATGGAAAATGATAAAATACAAGGAGGATCTCATGAGAAACAGTCAAATGAAAAAAGTCCCATTCAATTACATCATGCAATGGGGACAGCCTAAAAACTACACGTTTTTAAAATGCTTATATATCAATGCTAGAAGTCTAAATAATAAGACGGGTAAACTAGAGTGCCTAGTATTAAATGAGGATATTGATATAATAGGCATCACAGAAACTTGATGGAATGAGGATAATCAATGGGACACAGTAATACCAGGGTACAAAATATATCGGAAGGACAGAACAGGTTGTGCTGGTGGGGGAGTGGCACTATATGTGAAAAAGCGTAGAATCAAATGAAGTAAAAGTCTTAAATGAACTAAATTGTACCATAGAGAATCTCTATGGATAGTAATTCCATGCTTGAAAAATAAGAATATAGCAGTAGGACTATATTACCGACCACCTGACCAGGATTGTGTTAGTAACTCTGAAATGCTCAGGGACATTAAAGAGGCTATTAAAATAAAAAACTCAATAATAATAATGGGGGATTTCAACTATCCCCATATTGACTGGGTACATATCACCTCAGGAAGGGATGCTGAGAGAAAGTTTCTTGACACTTTAAATGACTGCTTCTTGGAGCAGCTGGTCCTGGAACCCACAAGAGGAGAGGCAATTCTTGATTTAGTCCTCAGTGGAGCCCAGGATCAGGTCCAAAAAGTGAATATAGTTGGACCATAATATAATTAAATTTAACATCCCTATGGCGGGGAAAACTCCACAGCGGCCCAACACTGTAGCATTTAATTTCAGAAAGGGGAACTACATGAAAATGAGGAGGTTAGTGAAACAGAAATTAAAAGGTACAGTACCAAAAGTAAAATCTCTGCAAGCTGCGTGGAAACTTTTTAAAGACCCCAAAATAGAGGCTCAACTTAAATGTATACCCCAATTTAAAAATCATGAGAACCAAAAAACAGCGACGGTGGTTAAACAACAAAGTAAAAGAAGCAGTGAGAGGCAAAAAAGCATCCTTTAAAAAGTGGAAGATAAATCCTAATGAGGAAATACAAAAGAGCATAAACTCTGGCAAATGAAATATAAAAATATAATTAGAAAGACCAAAAAAGAATCTGAAGAACAGCCAGCCAAAGACTCCAAAAGTAATAGCAAAAAAAAATTTTAAATACATCAGAAGCAGAAAGCCTGCTAAACAACCAGTGGGGCCACTGGATGATCGAGATGCTAAAGGAGCACTCACAGACAATAAGGCCATTGAGGAGAAACTAAATGAATTCTTTGCATCAGTCTTCACAGTTGAGGATGTGAGCGAGATTCCCAAACCTGAACCATTCTTTTTGGGAGACAGATCTGAGGAATTGTCCCCAGTTGAGGTGTCATTAGAGGAGGTTTTGGAACAAACTGATAAACTAAACAGTAGTAAGTCTCCAGGACTTGATGGTATTCACCCAAGAGTTCTGAAGGAACTCAAATGTGAAATTGCAGGACTACTAACTGTCATCTGTAACCTATCATTTAAATCCGCACCTGTACCAAATGACTGGAGGATAGCTAATATGACGCCAATTTTTAAAAAGAGCTCCAGAGGTGACCCTGGCAACTACAAGCCAATAAACCTCACTTTAGTACCGGGCAAATTGGCTGAAACTGTCAGACACAGTGTTGGAAATAGGTAACATGGTTTTTGTAAAGGGAAATCATGCCTCACCAATCTACTAGAATTCTTTGAGAGGGGTCAACAAGCATGCAAACAAAGGAGATCCAGTGGATATAGCAGGAGTCGGCAACCTTTCCAAAGTGGTGTGCCGTGTCTTCATTTATTCACTCTAATTTAAGGTTTCATGTGCCAGTAATACATTAAAGTTTTTAGGTCTTTTTCTAAAAGTCTAACTAAATTATTGTATGTAAAGTAAATAAGGTTTTTAATGGTTTAAGAAGCTTCATTTAAAATTAAATTTAAAATGCAGAGCCCCCCCAGACCAGGGGCCAGGACCCAGGCAGCGTGAGTGCCACTGAAAAATCAGCTCGCGTGCCACCTTCGGTACACGTGCCATAGGTTGCCTACCCCTGGGATATAGTGTATTTAGATTTTCAGAAAGCCCTTGATAAGGTCCCCCACCAAAGGCTCTTAAGCAAAATAAGCAGTCATGGGATAAGAGGGAAGGTGCTCTCATGAATTGGTAACTGGTTAAAAGATAGGCAACAAAGGGTACGAATAATCAGTTTTCAGAATGGAGAGAGATCAATAGTGGTGTCCCCCAGGGATCTGTACTGGGCCCAGTCCTATTTAACATATTCATAAATGATCCGGAAAAAGGGGTAAACAGTGAGGTGGCAAAATTTGCAGATGATACAAAACTACTCAAGATAGTTAAGTCCCAGGAAGACTGCAAAGAGCTACAAAAGGATATGACAAAACTGAGTGACTGGGCAACAAAATGGCAAATGAAATTTAATGTTGATAAATGCAAAGTTATGCACATTGGAAAACAATCCTAACTATACATATACAATGATGGGGTATAAATTAGCTGTTACCACTCAAGAAAGAGATCTTGGAGTCATTGTGGATAGTTCTCTGAAATCATCCACTCAATGTGCAGCAGCAGTCAAAAAAGCAAACAATGTTGGGAATCATAAAGAAAGGGATAGATAATAAGACAGAAAATATCCTACTGCCTCTATATAAATCCATGGTACGCCCACACCTTGAATACTACATGCAGATGTGGTCGCCCTATCTCAAAAAAGATATATTGGAATTGGAAAAGGTTCAGAAAAGGGCCACAAAAATAATTAGGTGTATAGAATGGCTTTCGTATGAGGAGAGATTAATAAGACTGGGACTTTTCAGCTTGGAAAAGAGGCAACTAAGGGGGGAGATGATAGAGGTCTATAAAATCATGAGTGGTATAGAGAAAGTAAATAAGGAAGTGTTATTTACTCCTTCTCATAATACACGAACAAGGGGCCACCAAATGAAATTAATAGGTAGCAGGTTTAAAACAAAACACAAAGTATTTTTTCACACAAGGCACGGTCAACCTCTGGAACTGCTTGCCTGTGGGTGTTGTGAAGGCTAATACTATAACGGGGTTCAAAAGGGAGCTAAATTGATTCATGGAGGATAGGTCCATCAATGGCTATTAGCCAGGATGGACAGGAATGGTGTCCCTAGCCTCTGTTTGCCAGAAGCTGGGACTGGATGACAGGGCATGGATCACTTGATGATAGCCTGTCTGTTCATTCCCTCTGGGGCACCTGCCATTGGCCACTGTCAAAGGACAGGATACTGGGCTTCATGGACCTTTGGTCTGACCCAGTACGGTCGTTCTTATGTAAGTACAAATTTAGTTTTGAAAACCTGATCAATTTGCGTAAAAGTGACAATGGATTTGGAGGGCGGGAGGGGTTATAATGAAGGTGTTTATAAGACAGATTTTCTGCCTAATAGCTTGTGTTTAAAATGTATTAATAATAAACATATTTCAAAGACTGTTTACAATGCTTTACACTAGTTTCAGTGTTTTCGTAACATTAAATGTTTATTATAGCCCCTATATTTTGTCATCTACAAGGGAAAGAAACAAAGGAAAATCAAAACCTTCAGGGTTTAATATACAATAGCCCTGCAGTTTACCGCTGTAAAATGTTTTTTTTTTTCAAATTACAAAAATATAATGTATGTGTCCACATTTAAAACAGAGTCCCCACAACCATGACAACTTGCTACCTCCTCCCACCCCACCCCTCCCCCAGGCGCAGGAGATGGGAGAAGGCGAGAGCCAGCAAACTGTGACCTATGTAGCGCCCCCTTCCCCCACCACCACCCTTTGCTACCCTTGGACCAGAGGATGGGGACAGGCCAAGGGAGCACGTTGCATCAGGGCAGCAGTTTGCAACATGACACCGGGCCCCCCGGCCCGGAGCCCGCCCCTGCCCGTCCCGGCGGCCTGCCCGAAGCGAATGCGGGGACTCGCCGTGGGCAGCCCCGGCCCCGGCTCTCCCATGGCCCAGGGGCTCCCGAGCGGGGGCAGCCCAGCGCCGCGGGGCACCTCGGGGGACGGCCCGGCCCCGCCTCTCACCTGGGCGCGGCGCGGCGGCAGCAGCTGGAGGCGGCGGCTCCCCGGCTGCAGGTTCTGGACGCTGAGCAGCGCCCGGTACCGGCCCCCGGGCACCGCGTCCACGAAGCGCAGCTCGGCCGGGCAGAGGCGCAGCCCGGCCACGTCCCGCGGCCCCGCCATGGCCCCGCGCAGCGCCGGGCGCCTGGAAACGCAGCCCGCCGCCGGCACGACTGAAGGAGCCGGCTCCGCTTGGAAACGGTCGCCGGGCAACGAAAACAGAACCCTGATTGGACGAGATGATGAGCGGAACTTCCAATCCAACCAATAGGACGAGATGCTCCGGGGCTGAGGGCGGAGCCGCAGTTGCCCCCACCTCACAGAGTCCCAGGCGATCAAGGGAAAGTGCCAGCCTTAAAACTCCAGCCCCCCGTGCCCAGGCCAGGGGCGTGTGGCCCATACACCCCCATGTGACCCCCCCCTCCCCGCCTCTCAGTCCTTTGGGAACTGGGGAGGATTCCCTCCCCCCGAGTTATATCATTTCTCCCTCTCAGGGGTGATGGATCCTGTGGGGAGTTTTACATGAGATTTGATTCCTAGTTCGCCTCCTTGGGTGCAGCACATGGGGTTTGAAATGTGACTCCAGTCAGAATGATACTTCTACAACACAGCATTAAGGGGTCCTGTGTTCATTGTCTCTCACGGATATATCCCTATCAAATGTGCCTGCTTTACAAGAAAAAAATATTTTGTTTTTCTAACATCTAGACCTGCAGATCCAGCCTGGGATCTTAAAATGAAGCTGGGCTGGGTTATTTACATCTCCAATATCAACCTCAGTCAGAGAGAGTCTGCAGGTGGAATTCAGTGAAGATCTCTGTTGACACGCACACCAGAGGAGAAGCCAGCTCACACAATTAGTGTGATTGTCTCTGTAAAATTGACAAAGTTAAAAAGCTTGTCTGAATTACAAAGGGTATGTCTACACTACGAAATTAGGTCAAATTTATAGAAGTCGGTTTTGTAGAAAGCGGTTTTATACAGTCAATTGTGTGTGTCCCCACACAAGTGCTCTAAGTGCATGTAGTCGGCGGAGTGTGTCCACAGTACCGAGGCAACCGTCGACTTCCGGAGCATTGCACTGTGGGTGGCTATCCCACAGTTCCCGCAGTCTCCGCCGCCCATTTGAATTCTGGGTAGAAATCCCAGTGCCTGATGGGGCTAAAACATTGTCGCGGGTGGTTCTGGGTACATATCGTCAGGCCCCCGTTCCCTCCATCCCTCCGTGAAAGCAACGGCAGACAATCGTTTCGCGCCTTTTTTCCTGAGTTACCTGTGCAGATGCCATACCACGGCAAGCATGGAGCCCACTCAGCTCACCGTCACCATATGTCTCCTGGGTGCTGGCAGACGTGGTACTGCATTGCTACACAGCAGCAGTTAATTGCCTTTTGGCAGCAGACAGTGCAGTATGACTGGTAGCCATCATCGACATAGTCCTGGGTGCTCTTTTAATCGGGCACCTGGGCAAACATGGGAGTGACTCAGCCAGGTAATTTCCTTTTTAAGTTTTGTCTCGTGGTGATTCAGTCTTACCGGCAGTGCGCTGTCTTTTAACCCTCAGCCAGCAGAAGATGATGGCTAGTCGTCATACTGCACTGTCTTCTGCTGAGCACCTAGGAGATGATGACAGCTAGCGGTCGTACTGCACAGTCTGCTGCCAGCAAGATGTATAAAAATAGATGAAGTGGCTCAAAACAAGAAATAGACCAGATTGGTTTTGTATTCATTTTCTCCTCCCTCCCTCCTTCCCTCTGTGAAATCAACGGCCTGCTAAACCCAGTTTTGAGTTCTATCCTTGAGGTTTTGAGTTCTATCCTTGAGGGGGCGATTCAGTTTCTCACAAAGCCACCCCCTTTGTTGATTTTAATTCCCTGTAAGCCAACCCTGTAAGCCATGTCGTCAGTCGCCACTCCCTCCGTCAGGGCAACAGCAGACAATCATTCCGTGCCTCTTTTCTGTGCAGACACCATACCACGGCAAGCATGGAGCCCGCTCAGATCACTTTGGCAATTAGGAGCACATTAAACACCACGCACATTATCCAGCAGTATATGCAGCACCGGAACCTGGCAAAGCGATACCCAGTGAGTAGGCGACGTCAGCGCGGTAACGTGAGTGATGAGGACATGGACACAGACTTCTCTCAAAGCAGGGGCCCTGGCAATGTGGGCATCATGGTGCTAATGGGGCAGGTTCATGCGGTGGAATGCCGATTCTGGGCTCGGGAAACAAGCACAGACTGGTGGGACTGCATAGTGTTGCAGGTCTGGGACGATTCCCAGTGGTTGCAAAACTTTCGCATGCGTAAGGGCACTTTCATGGAACTTTGTGACTTACTTTCCCCTGCCCTGAGGCACAAGAATACCAAGATGAGAGCAGCCCTCACAGTTGAGAAGTGAGTGGCAATAGCCCCGTGGAAGCTTGCAACGCCAGACAGCTACCGGTCAGTCGGGAATCAATTTGGAGTGGGCAAATCTACTGTGGGGGCTGCTGTGATCCAAGTAGCCAATGCAATCATTGATGTTCTGTTATCAAGGGTAGTGACCCTGAGAAATGTGCAGGTCATAGTGGATGGCTTTGCTGCAATGGGATTCCCTAACTGTGGTGTGGCCATAGATGGAACCCATATCCCTATCTTGGCACCGGAGCACCAAGCCGGCGAGTACATAAACCGCAAGGGGTACTTTTCAACAGTGCTGCAAGCACTGGTGGATCACAAGGGACGTTTCACAAACATCAACGTGGGATGGCCGGGAAAGGTACATGACACTCGCATCTTCAGGAACTCTGGTCTGTTTCAAAAGCTGCAGGAAGGGACTTTATTCCCAGACCAGAAAATAACCACTGGGGACGTTGAAATGCCTATAGTTATCCTTGGGGACGCAGCCTACCCCTTAATGCCAGGGCTCATGAAGCCATACAGAAGCAGCTTGGACAGTAGTCAGGAGTTGTTCAACTACAGGCTGAGCAAGTGCAGAATGGTGGTAGAATGTGCATTTGGACGTTTAAAAACGCGCTGGCGCAGTTTACTGACTCGGTTAGGCCTCAGTGAAACCAATATTCCCACTGTTATTACTGCTTGCTGTGCGCTCCATAATATCTGTGAGAGTAAGGGGGAGACGGTGGGAGGTTGAGGCAAATCGCCTGGCTGCTGGTTTCGCACAGCCAGACACCAGGGCGGTTGGAAGAGCACAGGACGGCGCGGTGCGCATCAGAGAAGCTTTGAAAACCAGTTTCATGACTGGACAGGCTACGGTGTGAAAGTTATGTTTGTTTCTCCATGATGAAACCCACCGCCCCTTGGTTCACTCTACATCCCTGTTGGCTAACCACGCTCCTCTCCTCCCTTCGATCACCGCTTGCAGAGGCAATAAAGTCATTGTTGTTTCACATTCATGCATTCTTTATTCATTCATCACACAAATAGGGGGATAACTACCAAGGTAGCCCAGGAGGGGTGGTGGAAGAGGGAAGGACAAGGCCACACAGCACTTTAAAAGTTTAAAACTTATTGAATGCCAGCCTTCTGTTGCTTGGGCAATCCTCTGGGGTGGAGTGGCCAGATGGCCAGAGGCCCCCACACCGCGTTCTTGGGCGTCTGGGTGAGGAGGCTATGGAACTTGGGGAGGAGGGTGGTTGGTTACACAGGGGCTGTAGCGGCGGTCTGTGCTCCTGCTGCCTTTCCTGCAGCTCAGCCATACGCTGGAGCATATTGGTTTGATCCTCCAGCAGCCTCAGCATTGAATACTGCCTCCTCTCATCACGCTGCCGCCACATTTGAGCTTCAGCCCTCTTTTCAGCCCGCCACTTACTCTCTTCAGCCCGCCACCTCTCCTCCCGGTCATATTGTGCTTTCCTGCACTCTGACATTGTCTGCCTCCACACATTCGTCTGTGCTATGTCAGTGTGGGAGGATACCATGAGCTCAGAGAACGTTTCATCATGAGTGCGTTTTTTTCGCCTTCTAATCTTCACTAGCCTCTGAGAAGGAGAAGATCCTGTGATCATTGAAACACATGCAGCTGGTGGAGAAAAAAAAAAGAGGCAGTGGTATTTAAAAAGACACATTTTCTAGAACAATGGCTACACTCTTTCACGGTAAACCTTGCTGTTTAACATTACATACACAGCACATATGCTTTCGTTCTAAGGTCGTATTTTGCCTCCCCCCCAACACGTGGCTAGCCCCTCATCCCCACCACCTCCAACCCCCCCCAGCTAACAGCGGGGAATATTTCTGTTCAGCCCCAGGCAAACAGCCCAGTAGGAATGGGCACCTCTGCATGTCCCCTTAAGAAAAGCACCCTATTTCAACCAGGTGACCATGAATGATATCACTCTCCTGAGGATAACACAGAGAGAGAAAGAATGGATGTTGTTTGAACACCAGCAAACATACACTGCAATGCTTTGTTCTACAATGACTCCCGAGTACGTGCTACTGGCCTGGTGTGGTAAAGTGTCCTACCATGGTGGGTGGAATAAGGCTGCCCTCCCCAGAAACCTTTTGCAAAGGCTTTGGGAGTACATCCAGGAGAGCCGCAAATGCCAGGGCAAATTAATCATTAAACATGCTTGCTTTTAAACCATGTTATAGTATTTTAAAAGGTACACTCACAAGAGGTCCCTTCTCCGCCTGGCGCGTCCGGGAGGCAGCCTTGGGTGGGTCCGGGGGGGACTGCCTCCAGGTCCACGGTGAGAAACAATTCCTGGCTGTCGGGAAAACCGGTTTCTCCGCTTGCTTCCTGTGAGCTATCTACAACTTCATCATCTTCCTCGTCCCCAAAACCTGCTTCTGTGTTGCCTCCATCTCCATTGAGGGAGTCAAACAACACGGCTGGGGTAGTGGTGGCTGAACCCCCTAAAATGGCATGCAGATCATCATAGAAGCGGCATGTTTGGGGCTCTGACCCGGAGCGGCCGTTTGCCTCTCTGGTTTTCTGGTAGGCTTGCCTCAGCTTCTTAAGTTTCATGTGGCATTGCTTCGGGTCCCTGTAATGGCCTCTGTCCTTCATGCCCTGGGAGATTTTGACAAATGTTTTGGCATTTCGAAAACTGGAACGGAGTTCTGATAGCACGGATTCCTCTCCCCATACAGCGATCAGATCCCGTACCTCCTGTTCGGTCCATGCTGGAGCTCCTTTGCGATTCTGGGACTCCATCATGGTCACCTCTGCTGATGAGCTCTGCATGGTCACCTCTGCTGATGAGCTCTGGCCAGCGTGGCAAGCTGCAGGTGACCATGCAAACAGGAAATTGAAATTCAAAAGTTTGCTGGCCTTTTCCTGTCTACCTGGCCAGTGCATCTGAGTTGGGAGCGCTGTCCAGAGCGGTCACAATAGAGCACTCTGGGATAGCTCCCGGAGGCCAATACCGTCTAATTGCGTCCACAGTACCCCAAATTCGAGCCGGCAAGGCCGATTTAAGCACTAATCCACTTGTCAGAGGTGGATTAAGGAAATCGATTTTAAGAGCCCTTTAAGTCGAAAAAAAGGGCTTCATCGTGTGGACGGGTGCAGGTTTACATCGATTTAACGCTGCTAAATTTGACCTAAACTCCTAGTGTAGACCAGGGCATAGAGGGAGCACGTCCTGTTATGAAATGAAGTGGCATTTTTGCATCCTTTTTTCAGACTAAAACCTTAGTTTAAAGATGGAATGGAACAGTCTCTTCCTCTCTTTGGCCTCCCCTAGACTAAGACTGAAGGATGTGATATTAGCATGTGTTAATATCATACTCTTCAATACAAGTCTAGAAAAAATGTTTGGAGATGGATTTATTGCACAGGCGCTGACTTTCTAATGTGTCGGGAGATGCTTGATCTCCGTCTCTGCCCCACATCCCGCCCCCCTCAACCCCTTCCTCCAAGGCCCCACCCTGCCTCTTCCCACCACTGCTCCACTCCCGTCCCTCCTCTTCCTGACCCTTTTCGCCCGCTCCCCCCAGCACGCCGAGTTCTCACTCCTTCCCCTCCCTCCGAAAGCCTCCAGCATGCCATGAAACAGCTGATCACGACGGGCAGGAGGCACAGGGAGGGAGAGGGAGGTGCTGGTCAGCAGGGCCTGCTGGCAGGCGGCGAACACTGGAGGGCAGGAGGGGAGCCGATAGAGGGACTGATAGCTCAGCACCCACCATTTTTTCCCCACTGGTGCTCCAGCCCCAGAGCACCCACGGAGTTGGCGCCTATGATTTGTTGCATTTATTCCCAAGAGATTTACATTGTCATTGAGTGACACAGTTGTGACATAGCAGCTCTGTGCTAGAGGACTGTCTAGTTAGGTACCCAAATGTGACATTTCTTAAAGGGACTTGCAAAGGAAAATAACATTGGGCTTGTGCCCTGTTTTGATTCTTTGTAATATACAAAAAGGCCTGAAACTTTTTTCCTGAGTGGTTTTTTTTCACACTGAAAATCCAGGTCTTGGATATTACAACCGGAGAACTAGTGAAAAGATACTTATTTGGATTTTTCTTCCTGTCTTTTTTATTTTTAGCCAATTAGTTCATTTTATCATCCATTTATGAATGTGTTATTTGGTGTTATGGTCAATTTATATGCCATTTCATATATAATCAATGTATGCTAAATAGATTTAAGTTGTAGGATTATAGAAGTATAAGACTGATGTACTCAGGAGTGATAAGTCGGTATTAGGTATATAAGTAAAGCAGGGCTAGAATGCAAGGCCTAGAGGAGGAGGCCTGTTAGATTTTAACTTAGCCATACTACATCATAGGTTTAAGAATTCTTGACAAGAGTGGCTGACCTAGGAATAACTCTGTGCCAGTGAGGTCACAAGATTACTATGAAAGATGTGTCAACAGGTGATATTATGGAAAACCGCAATGTATTGTCCAAGACCATGAGATACCTAATTGCAACATCATGGAATGTCCTGACTGCATGTTACATGTTGTATGTAGATGCTAATAACAATAAGAGAAACTAAGAAACCCCCTATGAAAAATGGGGCATCCCAATATTCACTGGATGTGAAAGTACGGATAAGGAAAAGAGCATAAATGTTATACCAATAAAATAAAAACCAGCAGGATCTTATTAAAGGGAAAAAGGCAAAATACCACATTTATTGTGAATACAGAAAGAATCATAATAAGCAGTTAGTTATAGCTATAGCATTCCATTCAATCTCATATTCATTCATACACACACACACAGGTTCTGCAAGGTTGTTATCATAGTTACCAGCCTTAGAGTTGCTCATGCCAAGCCACTGGCCAGGTGGCCTGGACATGAGGAGGGAGCAGGGCCTTGTCAGATGCTCATCTGATGCTCCTGGAAGTTGGTTTGCAGAATCAGACCCCCCAAAGTTCTCACTTTCTAGAGTCCATTTTTATAGGAATTTCTTCCTATGCCAGTCTATAGGAATTGCTTCATCATGCTGTTGCTGAATCAATCAGCAGACGGCACATTCCTGACGGCTCCGTGCTGCTAGATGTTATCTTGTTCTTTGGTTCTCCCATTCTTGAGGCTGTTGGGTGGATTCCAGTCTGCCCTCCGGGGGTCCTCTGGTTATTTCCACTTGACGCCTTCTTCAGCCGATGGACACTGGATTCTTAGGCTGGCACCTCCCTGATCATTCAGTTATTATCCACACCAAGCATCCATCCACATACATCCTCTATCTCTATTTTAATCACAATTGTTAATACAACAAAAGGGCGGGGAGTCTCTGGGTGCTGTTTCTGTTGTTACAGAGTATTGCTTTGAGTCTCTCTCTGTGTGAATTGCTTTGAGAACAGACTCTGTCTTAGAATGTACTAACGCAATTAGCAGCTTGCAAGTTTCACACATAGAGGGAGAGAAACAATACCAAAAACCAAGAGACCTCTTAATTAGTAATACCCTGGAATTTAAACTATGGGGAATCAAACTCATTTGTGATTTTAATACAGAACTTCGTTAATATGATCCAACATTGAAACCCTCATGTATATGCCTAAGGTGTTTGGCGTGGTCAGAACAACAATATAAAGGACGTTGCCTGATTGGGTAAAAGTGGGAAGACCCCAAGGGACAACCCCATGGGAAACCCCAGCAGGAATCATCCCTCTATTGATAATTGTTGCGAGGTCCATCGGACAGGGGCACTGGAACGGGTGGAGAGGTTGCAGGGGGCCATGGCCCCACCACTTTTTACTTGCCGTAAGGGTGAGCAATGATGGAGGGGAGCTGGAAAGTAGAGAGCTGGGGGTGGGGTCTTGGGGGGAAGAGGAGGCATGTGAGCGGGGCCTCTGGGGAAGGGGTGGTGCAAGGGTGAGGGCTCAGGGAGAATGGATGGTGCAAGGGCGGGGCTTTGGGAGAATGGGCAGTGTGGGGGAGGGGCCGCAGAGGAAATTGGCAGCACAGGAGCAGGGTTTCGCGGGGAATGGGTGGTGCGAGGGTGGAGCCTTGGGGAGAAGGGATGGCATGGGGGCGGGGCCATGGTTCAGGTGCCAGTGGCCCCTCCACTTTTAGGAAGCTTCCACCACTTCTGCCTTCAGACCCTAGAATATCTTTGAGTATGTGTGTATGACTACAGACTTCGTCATTGCACGTTTTTTTTGTAGGATTTTTGGATAATTGTAACTTTACTTATTGCTTTAATAAAACTTGTAGTACAGATAAGACTTTGTACCTGGGAATGTATCTGTGGCCACTATCCTTGGCCTTTGTGTGTTCCTCCAAATTTGAGAAAAGCACCAGACGTGATATTCACTCTGTTGAGCTTGAAACTGTAGCAACAGGAGCTGAACCCATGGTCGTGTAATGCAAAATTACTAAATTCAATTTAAATTAAAAAAGGCTACAGATTCATTAAGAACAATGTATTAACCTTGTTTCTTTCTGCCTACAGTGGTCAGACTAATTCCCTTGGCTATAGCTCACAGTCACCCTTACCTTTAAATAAAGAGGTGCTGTATCCCACACCAGTGTCTGGTTGCCACACCATACAAGACTTCATCTTCATATTAAAGGTGAGGGATGTTCTGATATGCTCCTTTTTATGCAAATTAAATGCATTCTTACCACAGCTGGAAAAATTGTGCCCTCATTTCATGAATGTGGGCACAATGCTATCTTGTTGGGACCATAATAAAACTGAACATTATGGAATTGTTTGATCATATTTTTGTACTCTTAATGTGTGTTATTCATGTACATATTTAATACAAATAATGGGAAAACCAAACCAGGACTCTGATGACTGCATTTATTGTTGAAAAGCCCAATGGCCACAAGGTCTACAACTCTACACTAATGTGTTGTATGTATTTACTCAGTGGTGGAAGCCAGGTGTGTTCCTAAGACAAGGTGCTCCTACTTGCTTTGCCTTCCTACCCTGTATGTAAAATGAAGTTGACAAGATTCCTGTTCCTAGCCAGATTTCTAACAAGATTATGGTCAATTTCACTTTACTGCTTCAACATAGTCCGGGGAATGGGAGAAAGTACCTTACATTACATGCATAAAAAACTTTAAGGCTAAACACAATTGCAATTAACCAGAAATGTGGAGCCTCAGACTTATTCACCTTCTGGAAATACGTGAAATCACAAAATTGGAGGCCTCACATTTTTATGGGGAATGTGAGGAGTTGCACATTTGACAGCCGAGATTGACAGATCTTCTTTAAAGGTAAATTCATAAAACAAAAAGGGCATGAATATTTTTTAAAGTGTGGGGCAGACGTTCATTTTGTTTTTTACTTTATTTTTAAGTGGGAAAAGAGGAGAAAGCCTTTGGTTTTTTTGGAAGGAGGGGTATTTGTTTGTTTTATTTTATTAACATTCAAAATTCAAGTCTTATCTATCCATCTGTAGACAATGGAACAATGAGTGGGAGTGATGACATCACAAATGCCAAGAATGAAACCTGACCAATTGAAAGGGGAAATGTTCTTTGGAGAGCCTGCTCAAAACTCTTTGTTTTTGGTAACTTACTGTATTTAATTTAAATGCATACAAATATCACTTTGTTAAAGATTTGCTACCTTTTCACTTTAGAACTGACAAAACTCCCATTCAAGCATCTAATCCTCAAAGAAATTCTCCAGCAAAATCAGGGAACTGAAGACTGGATGTTTCTAAGGTAAAAATCAAGCAAAGGGTGGGGAAAAAACCCCTTTGCAACTTGGCATGGACGCGTACACACACACACACACACACACACACACACACACACACACACATGATAATAGTTTCCTTTGCTGTAGCTCACAAAAGCTTATGCACAAATAAATTTGTTAGTCTCTAAGGTGCCACAAGTCCTTCTGTTCTTTTTACTCCACATTCTCCTTAAATAACATACTGATGGGTACAACTACTGCTGGTGGTGGTGTAAACCAAACAACAGAAATGGGAAATGAAAAGACTCTTTAAGTTAAGAAAATCTTCCCATTTTTCACTCTCTGTAACATCAAGTCAAATTTTTGTGTGTGAAATTTTGTTTAAAAATGTTTGTCCGTTTTGCTTCATGTTCTTCCGGAATTTCTATAATTTCAACAAAAATATCAATAAATTAAAATGTTTCAGATTTTTTCATTCACTTTTTCAGGGGGGATTTTCTCTCCCCCGTCCCCATTTAAAAAAAAAAATTTAAACTCCATCCCAGCCTTTTTTCTCCACTCATAACTTTTTTCTAGAAGTTAAACTTTCTCTCATTTCCGCACCTCCCCGCCACCCCCCGCCTATTTTTCCAGGTATTCTCAAGTGAGCAGATTTTCATTGCTTTCTCCCCACCCTCTGTTTCCCACTTTGAACCAAGCTTGCCCATTGGGGAAAATTCTCATATGAGCTAGTTTTAATAGCTATAATTAGCTGTTTACTAAACGAGCCAATATGATCCATATCTAAAGCAAAGATCAACAGTGACTTTTGTCAAGAGACAAACAAGCCAACAAAATAAAAGGCAGAGGAGTACATCCTCAGTTGGTGTAAACTGACAATATACACCAGCAGGAGATTTGTCCCAACACTCAGAGGCTCCAACTAAGTAACTTGTGTTTGAAATGCTTGCCTTCAATACTGTGTCCGACAGCAGACTGGAGAAGGGAGTAGAAATGCATGTATCAGGAAGGGCAACAAAGTGCCAGTCTGGGTGTGGTGTACAAATAGATATTAATGGCCTTTGTTTGCTCTTTTGCTTGCCAGCAGATCTTTTCGTTTTGGTGTATTTACATGTTACCCTGACAGGGTAAATATTGGGTAAAAGGGCTGCTTAAGAGATGTACTTAGCTCTAAAAGGACTTTGAACTTAGAAGTGATTTGTTCTTTTGGGGGCAGAGTAAATAAGTAAGATATTGATTATAAAAGTCAGAACTCAAAGAAAGATGGGGGTTATCCTGCAAAGACTTAATCACAGTGAATATTCCCATTTACTTCAATGGAACCACTCAAGAGTCGTTACCTACTTGCGTTAGTTTTTGCATGGTTGGGCTCTCAGAGTGCAAAGTATTCTTAAAGTTGCCTTATTGTGCTTATGGTTATTTTCAAACAGTGGCCATTAGACAGGAAGCTGCCAGTTAACCACGACTGTCTTTCTTACAGCCCAGAGCTCCCTGTAATATAGGCATGGCCACAAGTTGGGGCATCTCATACCTTGAAAGATAGTATGAATTTAGGCATTTGGTCTTTTGGGAAATGTAGTTTATCTGTTGGGTGTCCTTGGTTAAATCAGAAAATGTGGTTTTACTGTGGGAATTTTTGTGTAAAGGTGGTAATGAGTTATCTTGTCTATTTACAGCATATGAGAATTAAATGGGGTTATTTTGAATGAGGAGGACGATTTTGATTATTGTGGGTGAGAAATTTTATCAGAAAACTTCTGCTATAAAGGATGAGTTCGACAGCCTCTGTCAGGAACTGGGCCATAGGCAGTCAGGCCTAGGAGGCACAGCAGGAGTCAGGAAACCCAGGGTCAGAACCAGAGTTAGAAGCCAGATGCTAGAAGCAAGTGTCATACCAGAGTCAGGAATCAGAGTGGAGGGTCAGAACTGGAGTCAGAGGCCAAATGCCTGAGCCTAGGTTCAAACCAGAGTCAGTTCCAGGAATCAGAGCCAAGAGTCAGAACCAGGTTATCTGGAGTCAGGGAAGTCAGAAGCCAGGTTGGGACAGGGCTGAGGCCTGGAGCAAGTCAAGGATCTACCTTGTTATAGCGACAACCTCCAGGTGTTTCCCCTAGGCCTTAAATAGCAATCACGGAACACAATAGGCCCCACAAGTCAGGGCCTCTGTGGGTAGGACATCCAGTGGTACTTGGCCCCACAAGTCTCACAGCCCATTAATCATCATCTTGACAGAGTTGTTGGATGTCAGTGTAGATACAGTAGTTGCTCAGGGACCCACAGACCCAGGTTTTAGTTCATGGATCCTCATGCTCATCTTGTAGAGTTTTGACCCTGCTAGAGGTAACAGAGGATGACAGGAGTACGTCAAAGCGCACTATAGAATTTTTAGTCCATGGTAGCAGGGTCCACATGGCCCGTTAGTGCATGGCAAGTTAGTGCATCCTGGCTTGCTCCATGCTAACTGGCAGGGTAGACAAGCCCCGAGTCATCCATTAGAATAGCAGTCAGGACTCTGCTGCAGGATTCTAACTATTCTTGGCTCCCCATCCATGGCAGCGTCACAGTGAGAGATGATGCAGACGGAGGATTTCACTGCAAGGAATTGTGCAGAGGACTCTGCAGTGAGAGATTCTGCTGCAAGAGCCATCACAAAAGGCTTTGCAGTGAAACAGGAGGTGGGGAACGCTGGCAGAGCTGAGTAGACGCTGGTGAGACCCTGCCTATCCAGCAACCTTAATAAAACCAAATCACAAAGCTAGAGCAGGTGATGGCACCTTGAGACAGGAGTAGGCAAGCAGCTCCCTTGGGACTAGAGACACTTATGCAAAGCAGCACCTGGGCTACTTGTGATCCCAACTGTGAGTGAGGTTTGGTGGATGAGTGAGGTGGTGCAGTGAAGGGACTATCACCTGTGGAACATTCTCACCAGCAGGTGGGACGGGAGTTAGACAGACCACTGCCAAGGTTACCGGAATGGGGGTCTGTATTTCACTCTTTATTTGCATATATAGTCTGTTGCTTTGTTTTCCCAAGATTATGACTGTGTTCCCTTTCCTCTAATAAAGATGTCCTTGTTTGCACAGTCCCAGAATGCTTGAGCAGGGGGAAGTTCTGCTTATTTAGAGCACCTAGAGAGGGTGTATTTAGTTTCCCTCGGTTTCTGGGTGTTAGTTATTTGTCAAGAGGGATCCCAGATACATGGAACCCAGTCCTTATTGCTGCCATTAATCACCTTGTAGAAGAGCTGCTATACTTTTAATCTCATCAACAAATGTTATTAAGTTAGTTTGACAAGATCTGTTTTCCTTAAACCCATGCTGATTGGCATTAATTATATTACTCTTCTTTAATTCTTTATTAATTGAGTCTTGTTTCAGCTGCTCCATTATCTTTCCCAAGCTCGATGTCAGACCGACAGGCCTATAATTACTTGTATCATCCAGTTTTCCCTTTCTAAATACTGCCACAACATTTGCTTTCTTCCATTCTTCTGTAACGTCCCCAGTGTTCCAAGACTTATTGAAAATCAATATTAACAGTCTAGGATGCTCCTCAGACAGCTTTTTAAAAAAACTCTTGGGTGCAAGTTATCCAGAGCTTCTGATTTTAAAATATCTGACTTTAGTAACTGCTGTTTAACATCCTCCTGACATACTGTTGGAAATGGGAAGTCATCATCTGACTTTTTCCCAAATACAGAACAATTGAACTCTTTTGCCTTTTCTATATTATTACTGACAATTCTACCATTTCCATCTATTAAGGGACCAATTCCATTGTTAGGTCTCCTACTTTTCCTCATATACTTTAAAAACTTCTTATTGTCCTGAACCCTGCTAGCCATAGATTACTCCTGGTGTCCTTTTGCTTCCCTTCTTAGTAGATGTAGGAAAACACTTCCACAATTCCCATCACTCTGTACAACTTGATGAGTGACAGCCTGTAGACAACAGATAGAATAAATACATTTTCAGTCAGTCTGCATGTATGCTCAAGCCCCAAGTCAAGTTTGCTGTGTAGTGACCACGTGAGTGTTTCCACCATCTTTTGTGCGTAACATTGGTTCCCTTGGAAGCGAAATATTTTCCTATATTCTACATTGTCAAGGTTCCTTCCCCACTCTGAACTCTAGGGTACAGATGTGGGGACCTACATGAAAACCTCCTAAGCTTACTTTTACCAGCTTAGGTTAAAACTTCCCCAAGGTACAAACTATTTTACCCTTTGCCCTTGGACTTTCGCTGCCACCACCAAACGTCTAACCAGGTTTCTGGGAAAGAGGTGTTTGGAAACGTCTTTCCCCCCAAAATCCTCCCAACCCTTGCACCCCACTTCATGGTGAAGGTTTGGTAAAAATCCTCACCAATTTGCATAGGTGACCACAGACCCAAACCCTTGGATCTTAAGAACAACGAAGAAGCATTCAGTTTCTGAAAAGAAGAATTTTAATAGAAGTAAAAAGAATCACCTCTGTAAAATCGGGATGGTAAATACCTTACAGGGTAATTAGATTCAAAACATAGAGAATCCCTCTAGGCAAAACCTTAAGTTACAAAAAGACACAAAGACAGGAATATCCATTCCTTTCAGCACAGCTTAATTCCTCAGCCATTTAAAGAAATCATAATTTAACGCATATCTAGCTAGATTACTTACTAAGTTCTAAGACTCCATTCCTGTTCTGTCCCTGGCAAAAGCATCACACACACAGACACAGACCCTTTGTTTTTCCCCCCTCCAGCTTTGAAAGTATCTTGTCTCCTCATTGGTCATTGTGGTCAGGTGCCAGTGAGGTTATCCTAGCTTCTTAACCCTTTACAGGTGAAAAGGTTTTTCCTCTGGCCAGAAGGGATTTTAAAGGTGTTTACCCTTCCCTTTCTATTTATGACATACATGGACTACCTTTGATCTATATCCTCATTGTTACTTTTTCAATTTTCAAACATTCGTTAAAATTTTTGTCAGCAATGCTGCAATTATTTTTGTACCGAACTAAGAAATAGAAACAGAGTCAAAGGTGGCTAAACTATTTATAAAACCACAGCTAAAAAAAATACCTACAGGATTTAAACAAATATTTCTGGTTGAGGGTGGTTTCGAGCACACAATATTTCCATGTCCTCTAGCACAGTGGTTCTCAAACTAGGGCCGCCGCATGTTCAGGGAAAGCCCCTGGCGGGCCGGGTCAGTTTGTTTACCTGCCGAGTCCGCAGGTTCAGCCAATTGCAGCTCCCACTGGCCACAGTTCGCCGCTCCAGGCCAATGGGGGCTGCAGGAAGGGCGGCCAGCACATTCCTCGGCCTGCGCCACTTCCAGTGGGAGCTGCGATTGGCCGAACCTGTGGATGCGGCTGGTAAACAAACTGGCCCGGGCTGCCAGGGGCTTTCCCTGAACGAGCGGCAGACCGGCTTTGAGAACCACTGCTCTAGCAAATACCAACACCTTATGGTATCTCTTAATGCCCAAGAAGTGTTTTACAAGAAGATAGCAGATGTTAGAAAGAATATGTTGTGTTGACGCTTATACTTATGGTGTACACTCTCTGAAGTAAAATCAGACAGCCTAATGTTAATTTTTATATCATTATTCCTTGGGAGCAATAAAACTGATGAAAACAGTAATCCAAAATGATTATCTAAATTTTCTTCTATAGTCTGTTAAGACTGAAAAGTGTTAGTATCTGGAACTACCCCTCCTGTTCTGTCAGTGAATTCTGAATAGGTCATCCTTTAATACGATATGATTAAAATGGATAACTAAAGCCTGCTTAATGTGTAGTATGTGAGCTATAGGCTAAAGAAAATTAATGCAGGAGCTGGGATTTGTCTGGCTTAACTTGCTTCAACTTTTGACAAGTAGCTCGTGGTAAAGGTTTACCAATCATTTCATAGAGTTAGGGCTGAAATCAAGAAGTGTTTTAAACTGTGAAAACTTCAATTCTGTTTTCTACGAATCATTGGAAAATCAGCAAAATAAGACTAAAAACTGTTGTCATTAGACAAGGTCTCTGTTCACAAACAGATATACACCTATCTCTCTGGCTTGGGATTTACTCACAGGAAGTTTCCACCATTGTCCTCCTTCACCCTTCCATTGGTGTGCCTCTGTACTGTCCAAGGTTCTGGTCCGGGCAGAAGCAGAACCTCTTTGACATCCCTGGGGGTCCATCTGTATAATGTCAGTGGCAGGAATGAGGTGTAAATTATCCATGGCTGTGAAGATAGTCCATAGAAATGGGTGGTAGACTAGATCTAGGAAGTCTTGTAACAGAAGTTTTCCTATTCTCTTTAGGAAACCAAGAGGAACTTTATCTCCACACCAGCGGGTAAAAATCAATGTGTTTAGCATTTCAAGCAGATTTTTTCAGCTCTTCCATAAGTAAAACTATAAAAAATGTCATGATTTACTTAATAAAAATCTTTCATCAACTTCATTTGACATTTGCTTGTGAATTCATTGTGTTAATTTTTCATTTACATTTCAAAGAATACCTAAGGGTCACACATATAAAAAAAACCCATATTAACATGAAGTTAAAATTGCTAATGCCCATTCCTAAATGCCACAAACACTAAAGAGAAAAAGAATCCTGAGTTAAGGTTGTTTCACAAACAATGAAATATGTATGAAAGAATAAGTGATTTCTAATCAATGAGGGGAATAATTGTGGATTAGATCATCAGTGGTTTTTCATGGTAAGCAGTCGGTACTCTTCCTCTCTATCCCTCACAATTAGAGCACTGCATTCAGTTCTGAGCATCATAAATTAAGTATACCTGTGAGTTTCTATTTAGGCACAAGGATAAATATTTTTTTACCTATCTGTGAAGCACCTTGCACACTGCTGGCACAAATAATAAATCAACAACAACAAAAACACATTAAAAAAGACTGGCAAGTTTAATAGCATTGGAGTGGTGGGGGGGGAAGTAATAAAGGGTTTAGAAGATATAGTCTAGGAGGAGGTGAAAGGAACTGCACACATACAAACTAGAGAAAAATAAGGCTGAATGAGAAATTGTTGACTAGGCATATAGCAGAATATGACAGAGAGAAGGGGACACAATAATCCTCATTAATCATTAAGGTCAAAACAAGTAATAATATTTAAGCCACAGCAGGGAATAATTAGATTAAATATTGGTTGGTCAGGGAACATAAAGCTGTGAAAATAAACATTGGAACATGTTGTCATAAGAGACTGTGGAATCACAAGTGCATAATGATATTTTAGGGAACTTTTCTGTTGTGATTCAGAGGCACAGGTTCAATGACTCAGTGGAGGTTTCTTCCAACACAAATGATTCTGTGATTCATTTAGTGACTCCTGGATGTTGAGTAACTCTTCCCTGGGTGATCAGGCATTTTTGTTTTATTGCCAAACATTTTGGTGTGGGGGCGGGGGTAGGGCAGCTTGGGGGTTATACACATAATTTGAAAGTTAACTTGAGAACAGTTCAAGGGAGTCTTGCATTGCTTCTAGAAACCACAGAGGATGTGGGCTGCATCCTTTTAAGGACAACGTAACCCAGGGCCATGATATAGTCACAATGTGAGTTTCCAGAAATGAAAAGGGAAGAAGAGCAACTTTCCCTTTTATACAATGAAAGGAATTTTCTCTGGCTGACATTAAATACTAACTACACTTAATATTAGATCCATTATAAATCTGCAGAAAATTTTGCCAAGTCCATGGATATTTTTTGCAAACTCTGCATAACAGTATGAGCAACTGCAGCACATATTTCCAATAGCCTTATCCATAACTTACCAAAAGGAGAAAATTGAGGGGGGAAGCAGAGCCCCACTTTCTTCCTGTTCAAAGGGGGGGAAATGCCCTTTTTAAATGCCTAGATTTCCACAAGTGAAAACCAACAACAAAGTTTGCCTTTAATTTTCATAGCATTCTATCCTCTCTTCCCCATCTTAACTTTCACCTTTGCTATCCTCCTGACAAAAGTGACTCTTCCTGCCTTAGGCCTGGCCTACATTAGGAAACTAGATCAGTATAACTACATTGCTCAGGGTTGTGAATAATCCACACCCCTAAGGGACACAATTAAACTGACCTAACCCCGCTGTAGACAGTGCTAGGTCAATAGAAAAATTCTCCCGTCAACCTAGCTACTGCCTCTCAGGAAAGTGGATTACCTATGCCAACGGGAGAACCCCTCCACTGGAGTACATAGCGTGTTCATTGAAGCACCAAAGCAGCACCGCTGCATCAGTGCACATGTGCCACTGGGGTGTTTTAAGTGTAGACAAGCCCTTAGTATGAATCTTTTAAAATTGTCTCAGTTATGATTTTCCTATCTGTGACTGATAAATTCACTGTCTTTAGATCTGTCCCTCCATGAATCACTCTTTTTGATTTACCTTTTCTGCCAAGTTCATTTTCTTTTTCCATCTGCCTTAGTTACTCTGCATCTTTTTTCTTCTTTTTGATTCACTTCCATTTTTATGATTTAGTATTGTCTGATTTACTACTCCAAGTTCTCTTATTTTCCTTTCCTTTCCTTTCCTTTCCTTTCCTTTCCTTTATTTCCCAGCGTACCCATGACAGCATCTTTCTGATTCACTTTCTTTTCCATTTATTTTTTTTTCATGGTCATTTTGGACTGAAGCTGAGTGAAAACAGCTTTTTGAGAAGTCCATCTCAGAATAATTCTGCCCCAGATTTCTAAGACAAGATCTCAGAGCCTCGTCTTGTACTATGATTTGTACAAAAGATGATTTATTGGGATTGTTCCTTTGTCAGTTACCATTTCCTTTCTCTCCTGCTATCTTTACCGTAGCTTAGTCATAGGTTTAATATATTTTAAGACCAAAAGGGACGATGAGAAGATCTAGTCTGACCTCCTGTATATCACAGGCCATTAAATTTCACTCAGTCACCCTGTGGTTGCACCTGGTGGGGTATTAGTGTCTAATTAGTGATAAAATCCAGTGAGGGAGGAGCCAGATCTCCAAAAAGGAAGGAGCAAAGGGCTGCTGGTGACTGGAAGCCTGATTGGAGACCAGGGTCAATCAGGAATAGCAGCCTGCCTGGAACCTTGCAAAGAGGGAGAGTGTGACAGTCCCTGAGCAGTGGGAATGAAACTCAGGAACCTGGGCCAGTGTCGGGATGCTTCTAACCTGGGACTAGCCTGCAAGGAAGAAGGCTAGTAACTGAGTCCAACTGGGCTGAAGATTCAGTTATTTTCTGTTGGAATATGACAGAGGCCCTACAAAGGGTTGAACTCTTTTACCTGGCTTGGATGAAGGGCTAAGTCATGCAGAGGCCAAAAGAGGCAAAGAAGGTCTGGGGGAAACTGAGGCATAGCTGTTGCAATGCCACATACAGTCACTGGGGATGTTGTGCAGTGGTAACATTGCCCAATAATTTGTGTCTGACTAAAGCAAATCTTCCAGAAAAGCATCCAGTCTTGATCCAAAGCCATCGAACACGGAGAATCCACCACTTCCCTTGGTGATTTGTTCCAATGGTTAGTGACTCTCACTGTTACAAAACTGTGCCTTATTTCTAATGTGAATTTTCTGGCTTTAAATTCAAGACATTGGTTCCTGTTATGCCTTTCTCTGCTAGACTGAAGATCCCTTTAGTACCTGGGATTTTATCCCAGTGAAGGTGACCAAGTCACTTCTCTGTTTTCTTTTTGATAAGCTAAACAGATCGAGCTCTTTAGGCCTCCCAGGTACATCTTCACTACAGAGTCAGCTCAGGTGATCAGTGCCAGGGTGTGCACAGTCACACAGCAAAGACCTACCCGAGCCAGTGTGTCCTCACTGGTGCCACACTCACCCATGTGAGGTGCTAGGACTTCTGGGATTGTATTCTCTGGTTCTTTGTGCTGCAATAAACGGAGCCACTCTCGGACTTGGCTGTCCTTCTGGGCATGTGCGGGGGATTGTGGGAAGGTGTTGGAAGACTATCACTACTCAAGTGGTTTATCCAGCATCTTCATTACAAAGTGGATGTGTTACCAGCCTGAGTGTAAGCATCACTTTATCTGATATCCCAGGAAAACCAGTGAGCTCAGATAAAATCACCTCCCTACTCACTGCTTTATGCTTTTTCAACATCCAAGAGTCACTAGGCCTTTTTGCCACAGCATTGCACTGGGAGCTCACGTTGAGTTATCTGTCCATTGTGAATATTAAACTTCTTTTCACTGCTTTCCAGGACACAGTCCCTCATTCTGTAGGTATGGTCTGTATTCTTTGCTCCTAGATGTATAAACTAGCATTTGGCTTTTTGTTCCAATGGGCCCTGTTTACCAAGGCATTCATATCACTCAGTCTGACTGCCCTGTCCACATCAGCATTTACCATGCTGCCAATCTTTGTGTTATCTGCAAATTTTATCAGTAGTGATTTTATATTTACTTTCAGATCATTGATGAAAATGTTGAATAGTGTTGGGCCTAGTACTGATCTCTGTGGAACCACTACAGAACGCCCCCATTTGACGATAATTCTCCATTGACAACTACTTTTTGAGATCAGTCAGTTAGCCAGTTCTTAACCTATTTAATGTGTGCTTTGTTGATATTGTATAGTGCTAGTTTTTAAATCAGAATGTTGTGCAGTACTAAATCAAATCGCTTACAAAAGTCTAAGTATCTTGCATCTACTTAGTTGCCTTTATCAACCAAACTTGTAATCTCAAAGAATAACAGGTTTATTTGACAAGACCTATTTTCCATAAAATCATGTTGATTGCCATTAATTACATTCCCATCACTTAACGTTCTATCATCTGAACCCCATAGCAGATTTTCCATTATTTTGCCCAGGATTGATGTGAGGCTAACCAGCCTATAATTACCTGGCTCATAGCACTTGCCCTTTTTGAATATTAACACAACATTAACTTCCTGGGTATTCCAAGATTTATTTAAAAATTAATATCGGGAGGTCAGAAATCTCCTTAAACAATTATTTGAAGATTCTTGGGTGCAAGTTATCTGGGTGTTATTATTTAAAAATGTTTATCAGTAGTACATGATGATTAAAATTCTCCTTAGTTACTAATGGGCTGAAAAGTACTTCATCATCCTCAGGTGATAAGAGTACATCATCCTGCTCCATTCCAAATACAGAACAAATATTTATTGAACACTTCTGCATCATTATTAATAGTTTTACCATCTACATTTAGTAATGGGCTTGTAGCATTTCTAGGACTCATGTTGTTCCTAATATACATAAACTCCTCCTTCTTGTCTTTAGCCTTATCAGTCCTGGATTTTTCCCTGACTTCTTTAGAGTCTGCTTTCTTCACTTCAGAACTTCTAATGTATATTGATTGCTATACATTTCCCCTTTTTAAATTGTTTTTATTTCTATTTCTAATTGCTACCTTTATTTCCATTTAACCAAGATGGGCTTTTAGCTAAAGTAGTCCTCTTTCTTTATTGTGGAATTTTGGGTTTTGGCCATCTATTAACAAATTCCCAATTTTTGTTTTCATTTTTCTGTCTACATTTTTCCTTCCAAACAATTTTCCTAATAATTTTCCTGAGTTTAGAGAAATATAACCCTTTTGAAGCACTAGCTGAGGACTGTTCTGTTTGTCCATATTAAATGCAATCAGGTTATGTTCACCAACTTCCAGTCCAGTGATTATTTCATCTTTATTCCTCATAATGAAGTCCAAAATAGAGTTACCTCACACTGGGTAATACCTTTTGTGTTAGACAATTATCATCTATACTTTTTAGAAACTCTAATGATGTTTTACTATTGCTGCAGGAGTTCTCCAGCATAGGTCTCCTAAATATACTTGGTGAGTGGGTAGGGCTAGAAGGGTCTCAGCCCCCACACTCTAAGCCACTGCCCATGTGCACAGTCCAGCTTGGCAGGTGAAGCTCTTCTTCTGGTGGTGCCAGGGCCAGTCTGGCGCTGAGGTGCCCGGCTGTTTAGCAGTAGATGAGCAGGGAGAGTCCCTGGAGCTAGGGGGGCGATGAGGGGGGAGTCAAATTCACGCAGCCCAGGCATGGTGTTGCAGGCAGTGTTCGTCCTTAGTACAGCCAGCACCTAGCAAACTAGCTCTGTCTCTGGGGTGGTGGTGGTAAGTAAGTCCTCCCCACCCATCCCTCGCCCCCGCAGTGCTTGTGCCAGTGAGGGAGGGGCAAAGGGAGGAGAGGAGAGGGGGAGGGGGCTGTAGATGAAGGAACCAGATACAGCCATCTGCAGCCAATGCAGCACCACACAACTCTCTATGTTCCCAGCCCACCCCCCAACGCATCTCAGAACCCCCACTCAACACTCCTGCCACAGACACAAAATAACCCCCTCCCACAGCTCCCCAACCCATCTTCGCCCCCCAACCTGTCACTCCCACCAACCCGAGTTCTCTTAAATCCCTTCCGAACCCCCGCTTAAACCCATCCAACTCCCTGCTACCCATCCCCAAATAAACACATCCCAACTCCCTTCTGTTCTCCCAAATAAACCCAACCCCAACAAAACCTCCTCCTGCAACAGCCACCCATCCCACCTCCCCACTGCACCAACCTCCATGTCCTCACATAAACCCACCCCCGTTGCTCAACCCCCACAAATTAACACTCCATAAAACTTCATCCTGCCAGAACCTTTCCCCAAACCCTCTCCTTTGCCCAAAGCTCCACATTCCTCCTCTGCCGCTGATCATCATCCCCCCCAAGTCCTATTCCCCAGGCCCCAATAAACCTACTTTTTAAAACCTCCCCTCTCCCCCATCCATCATCCCCAAAACACTGCCCTCCCTCTTCACCCCGACCCAACAGCAGGACGAGCAGAAAGAGCCCCCCGTACTCCACAGCCCCTTTCTCCCTCTAGGGCCCTTCTGCTAACCCCAGCACCCATGTCAATGTGACCTACAGACAGAGGTGAAAGTAAGCCGGTACGCCCCGGTACGACATACCGGCAAGAGCCGGTGTGCCATACCGGGGTGGATCAGCTTCCCCAGGTGCAATTTAAAGGGCCTGCAGCTCCCAGCAGCGGCTGGAGCCCCTGGCCCTTTAAATTGCTGCCAGAGCCCCGCTGCCGGAGCCCTGGGGAAGTGGTGGCGGAGCTCCGGGGACGATTTAAAGGGCCCAGGGCTCTGGCTGCCGCTACCGCCCAGGGCCCTTTAAACGGCTGCCAGAGGCCCCAGCTGCCGCTGTTACCCCAGGGAGGGGGAAGAAGGCACTTGCTGATATAGCGTGGGCCGGGGCTGGCTCTGACCTCCCCCAGCCCCGCCCCTTCCGCCCGAGGCCCCGCCCCTTCCGGGGGCCAGAGGCGACCCCAGTCCAGCCCTGTACCGGTAAGTCCCTAGACTTACTTTCACCCCTACCTACAGATCAACCCAAATGTTCCCAACTCCTGGCTGCACCACCCCCTCTCCCTTCTTCAATTTCTCCAGTGCCCTATGGCTCACCCTCACATGTCTAGTCTCCCCCGGCCCCACTTCATTTGCTGTAGTAGGCTCCTGTATATATGCAAACAGTGAGAGCCAACAGGCCAGAGCGTGGAGCCAGGCCCAGCTTCTCAGTACAGGAGCTGCTGCTTTGGGGTGAGTGCAGCAGAGGCTCACTCTCCAGTGCCCTCTCTTCTGGCCATCCCTCTGCACTGGGCCAGTATAGAGACAGAAACCCCCAGAGAGCACCAGGAAGCAGGGCCTGACAGTTTTATGCAACCCCTCTACCCAACAAAGATAATACAATTTTTCTATTCACACATTACAGACAGGAGCTTAAGGAATTGCTCCTAACTAGATTAGACCAGTTTCTGGGTTTTATGTGCATTAATGAGATACTGTACTTGTACTAGGTGGTAGATCTAGGGCCCTTTCCTATTCCAATATAAGACAATCACTTTTTGTCATCTTCTTTGATGGCAATAATGTCGGGCCTGCAGTGAAAGTTCCAGTGCAGTGTGGGAAATCCTGTTGAAGAGAAACAATGACTTTGCTGGAGGAGAAAGGGCCGCCCAGAATGAATTATTGGAAGTGAAACAATATTCTACACTTCTGAATAGCCCCCCCTCTTGCTCCTTTTGTGTGTGAAGTTAGTAAGAAGGAGAAGGAGGAACTGATCTGGGAGCACTTTGAAGAACACCCTTTTAAAAAGAAAAAGATACTTGTTCATTTCAGACCTATTTCCTTGAATTTCATGGGAGAGCGAAAGCTCAGAGAGATCAAAGGCCTGTAAAATTAAACCCTGAAAGGCGGGACTGAACTGTAAAAAAGTCACATCCACTCCAATGAGACAGAATTGACTGGCTAAATTATTAAACAGCATGAATAGTGTTTCAACTTTGCGCTTGAGTTTTCCAATGGCATCTAAATCAATTTATTTCTCTAAATAGATCCTAAATTTTTACTTCAGTAACTGAGAATTACTTTAACCTCTGCAGCTTTATCTGTAAAAAATAAAATTAGCATTGTCACTTTGTTATAAATTTTACTAAATTATGAAATTAAGGAAGCATAATTTATTTGAAACTATCACAGTTATGCTTATGTCTCTAAGGCATTACACAGCTATTTGAAACTCCACCACTTTAACACTATGTGAAGTTATTATTTTTCCCCTTTATTTTAAATACTGCTTTCATTTTCACAGAAGCAATAGTCACTTGTTTCTTTCTTTGCTAATATGTCATCTCCACTTTTATTATTATTATTATTATTTTATTTATTTTATTTAAACCAGTATAACTATTTTGGTTAGGGATGTGATTTTTATAACCAATATAATTATACCATTACAACCCTTAGGACATGGCTACACTTGCAGATGTAGACAGACAGCTGCAGTGGCACAGGAGCTAGCAAACAGAGCTGTAAACAGGGGAGTTTGAGTGGGAGTTCTGAAGGGGAGTTTGTCTTGTGGTGCTTGTTTGGTGGTTTTTTGTTTTTTTTTTCCTGTGGGTGGTGGTGTTTTGGGTGTGGTTTGTTTTTCCCAGATTAACAGGATTTAGGTGGGAAGGCTGTGACAGATACAGAGGCAGCAGTGGGAGTGACCCATGTAGCGGAAGACACAATGAGGATGACTGGATGTGGAAGCTGCGGTATGTACATGATCCTGGAGGGGGCACCTGGTAAGAGTTTTGTCTGTATGAAATGCTGTCTGATAGAGCTGATGGAGGAAAAGATCCGAGGTTTGGAGATGCAGGTGGAAAGTCTGGTAGAGTTTAGGAAGGGGTTTGAGTAGATTATGGAGCAAAGACATGAGGTATCTGAAGGGAAAAGCTCAGACTTGCAGGTGGAATCAGGGCTGGGGAATTCTGAGGGGAGACTGGGTGAGGAAAGTGGTCAGTGGAAGCATGTGACTAAAAGAACCAGGCAGAGGAAAAGACGGGCTAGTGAAGGAGAAATAGAGCTCAAGAATAGGTTTGCAGAGTTGGAAAACGAAGAAGGGGCTCAGCAGGTAGTCACTGAAGGTGGAAGGGCAAGGAAGAAGAGAAGAGCGGCCAGTCCTGTAGGAAAAGGGGAAGAGTTAATGGAGATTACACCAAATATGAGCCCCAGGAGGATACAGGATGGGTTAAAGAGGATTACAAGGGAGAATAGGAATGGAAAGAACTTGCAGCCAGAGGGAACAGGGGATAGACTGGAGAATAGCACCATCACTAGGAAAAGGCAGGTCTATGTGATTGGGGACTCTTTACTGAGAAGAATAGATAGGCCTGTAACCAGAGCTGATCCAGAGAATAGGAGGGTGTGCTGTCTTCCATGTGCTAAGATACGGGATGTAGACCTGAGGTTGAAAAGGATTCTAAAGGGAGCAGGAAAGAATCCCCTAATTATCCTTCATGTGGGAACAAATGATACGGCTAGATTCTCCCTGGAACGTATCAAGGGAGACTATGCTAGGCTGGGGAAGACGCTTAAGGAAATCGAGGCTCAGGTGATCTTTAGTGGGATTCTGCCTGTTCTGAGAGAAGGGCAACAAAGGTGTGACAAGATTATGACTATCAACAGATGGCTTAGGCAGTGGTGCTATGAGGAGGGCTTTGGGATGTATGGCCACTGGAAGGCATTCATGGATAGAGGACAGTTCTCTCGGGATGGTCTTCATCTGAGTAGGGAAGGAAATAGACTTCTAGGATGGAGGCTGGCACAACTGATTAAGAGAGCTTTAAACTAGGAATTTGGGGGAGATGGTTGGGAGATGTCCAGGTAATCTCCACGCCGGATATTAGCATTGAGAGGAAAGAAAACAAAGTAAGAAAGGATACAGCCATGGGTAGGAGGAAGGGCAGTGTAGATACCAGTCTAATAGGTTATACTGGCTGTAGAATGACCATGCCTAATAGGGTACAGAATGTGAGTGAGGCCAAACAGCAAAAATTAAGATGTTTGTACACCAATGCGAGGAGCCTAGGTAACAAAATGGAGGAACTAGAGCTACTGGTGCAGGAAGTGAAACCAGATATTATAGGGATAACAGAAACATGGTGGAATAGTAGTCATGACTGGACTACAGGTATTGAGGGGTATGTGCTGTTTAGGAAAGACCGAAATAAAGGTAAAGGTGGTGGAGTAGCATTGTATATTAATGATGAGGTAGAATGTAAAGAAATAAGAAGCAATGAAATGGATACGACTGAGTCCGTCTGGGCAAAAATTACATTGGGGAAGAAAACTATTAGAGCCTCCCCTGGGATAGTGCTCGGGGTGTGCTATAGACCGCTGGGATCTAATTTGGATATGCATAGAGCCCTTTTTAATGTTTTTAATAAAGTAAATACTAATGGAAACTGTGTGATCATGGGAGACTTTAACTTCCCAGATATAGACTGGAGGACGAGTGCTAGTAATAATAATAGGGCTCAGATTTTCCTAGATGTGATAGCTGATGGATTCCTTCATCAAGTAGTTGCTGAACCGACTAGAGGGGATGCCATTTTAGATTTGGTTTTGGTGAGTAGTGAGGACCTCATAGAAGAAATGGTTGTAGGGGATAGTCTTGGCTCAAGTGATCATGAGCTAATTCAGTTCAAACTGAACGGAAGGATTAACAAAAATAAATCTGCAACTAGGGTTTTTGATTTCAAAAGGTCTGACTTTCAAAAATTAAAGAAATTAGTGAGGGAAGTGGATTGGACTGAAGAATTTATAGATCTAAAGGTAGAGGAGGCCTGGGATTATTTTAAATCAAAGCTGCAGAAGCTATCGGAAGCCAGCATCCCAAGAAAGGGGAAAAAATTCATAGGCAGGAGTTGTAGACCAAGCTGGAGGAGCAAGCATCTCAGAGAGGTGATTAAGAAAAAGCAGAAAGCATACAGGGAGTGGAAGAAGGGAGGGATCAGCAAGGAAAGTTACCTTATTGAGGTCAGAACATGTAGGGATAAAGTGAGACAGGCTAAAAGTCAAGTAGAGTTGGACCTTGCAAAGGGAATTAAAACCAACAGTAAAAGGTTCTATAGTCATATAAATAAGAAGAAAACAAAGAAAGAAGAAGTGGGACCGCTAAACACTGAGGATGGAGTGGAGGTTAAGGATAATCTAGGCATGGCCCAATATCTAAACAAATACTTTGCCTCAGTCTTTAATAAGGCTAAAGAGGATCTTAGGGATAATGGTAACATGACAAATGGGAATGAGGATATGGAGGTAGACATTACCATATTTGAGGTAGAAGCAAAACTCAAACAGCTTAATGGGGCTAAATCGGGGGGCCCAGATAATCTTCATCCAAGAATATTAAAGGAATTGGCACATGAAATTGCAAGCCCATTAGCAAGAATTTTTAATGAATCTGTAAACTCAGGGGTTGTACCGTATGATTGGAGAATTGCTAACATAGTTCCTATTTTTAAGAAAGGGAAAAAAAGTGATCCGGGTAATTATAGGCCTGTTAGTTTGACATCTGTAGTATGCAAGGTCTTGGAAAAAATTTTGAAGGAGAAGGTAGAAGGACATTGAAGTCAATGGTAAATGGGACAAAATACAACATGGTTTTACAAAAGGTAGATCGTGCCAAACCAACCTGATCTCCTTCTTTGAGAAAGTAACAGATTTTTTAGACAAAGGAAACGCAGTGGATCTAATTTACCTAGATTTTAGTAAGGCATTTGATACCGTGCCACATGGGGAATTATTAGTTAAATTGGATAAGATGGGGATCAATAGGAAAATTGAAAGGTGGATAAGGAATTGGTTAAAGGGGAGACTACAACGGGTCCTACTGAAAGGTGAACTGTCAGGATGGAGGGAGGTTACCAGTGGAGTTCCTCAAGGATCGGTTTTGGGACCAATCTTATTTAATCTTTTTATTACTGACCTTGGCACAAAAAGTGAGAGTGTGCTAATAAAGTTTGCGGATGATACAAAGCTGGGAGGTATTGCCAATTTAGAGAGGGACAGGGATATCCTACAGGAGGATCTGGATGACCTTGTAAACTGGAGTAATAGTAATAGGATGAAATTTAATAGTGAGAAGTGTAAGGTCATGCATTTAGGGATTAATAACAAGAATTTTAGTTATAAGCTAGGGACGCATCAATTAGAAGTAAGGGAGGAGGAGAAGGACCTTGGAGTATTGGTTGATCATAGGATGACTATTAGCTGCCAATGTGATGTGGCCGTGAAAAAAGCTAATGCGGTCTTGGGATGCATCAGCAGAGGTATTTCCGGTAGGGATAAGGAGGTTTTAGTACCGTTATACAAGGCACTCGTGAGACCTCACCTGGAATACTGTGTGCAGTTCTGGTCTCCCATGTTTAAGAAGGATGAATTCAAACTGGAACAGGTACAGAGAAGGGCTAATAGGATGATCCGAGGAATGGAAAACTTGTCTTATGAAAGGAGCCTCGAGGAGCTTGGCTTGTTTAGCCTAACTAAAAGAAGGTTGAGGGGAGATATGATTGCTCTCTATAAATATATCAGAGGGATAAATACCGGAGAGGGAGAGAAATTATTTAAGCTCAGTACCAATGTGGACACAAGAACAAATGGATATAAACTGGCCACCAGGAAATTTAGACTAGAAATTAGACGAAGGTTTCTAACCATCAGAGGAGTGAAGTTTTGGAATAGCTTTCCAAGGGAAGCAGTGGGGGCAAAAGATCTATCTGGCTTTAAGATTAAACTCGATACGTTTATGGAAGAGATGGTATGATGGGATAACATGGTTTTGGTAATTAAATATTCATGGTAAATAGGCCCAATGGCCTGTGATGGGATATTAGATGGGGTGGGATCCGAGTTACCCAGGAAAGAATTTTCTGTACTATCTGGCTGATGAATCTTGCCCATATGCTCAGGGTTTAGCTGATCGCCATATTTGGGGTCGGGAAGGAATTTTCCTCCAGGGCAGATTGGAAGAGGCCTGGAGGTTTTTCGGCTTCCTCTGTAGCATGGGGCACGGGTCACTTGCTGGAGGATTCTCTGCTCCTTGAAGTCTTTAAACTACGATTTGAGGACTTCAATAGCACAGATATAGGTGTGAAGTTTTTTGCAGGAGTGGTGGGTGAAATTCTGTGGCCTGCGTTGCGCAGGAGGTCAGACTAGATGATCATAATGGTCCCTTCTGACCTAAATATCTATGAATCTATGTAGAGCGCTTTGAGTTAAACCAGCCTTCGGAGAGTGCAGTAGGGAAAGCGCTGCAGTCTGTCCACACTGATAGCTCCAAGCGCACTGGCATGGCCACATTTGCGGCACTTGAAGCAGCACTGGGAGCGGTGCATTATGGGCAGCTATCCCACACAGCACCTCTTCCCATTCTGGTGCTGTGGCTTGTGGGAATGGGGTGGGGGGGTGCGGGGCATTCTGGGTCCTGTCTCAACACCCCGTGATGCATCACTTCTCATTCCAGCAATCCCTGTGCTTCCATCCACATTTGGCGCCATCTTTCAACGTTTTTTGTACTGCGCACTCTGTCTTCCCTTTTGGTCTGCGGGAATGCAGCCTGAACTGCTGAGGAATATGCTGACGAGTCTCGCAAGCATGTCACGTTTGGCAGTCGAGTTACTCCTTAAGATCCAAACTGACAGTGAGGACTCCGACGATATTGACTCAAGTAACGCATATGACACGAGATTGCTTGTGGCATTCACGGACATACTCACCACTGTGGAACGCCACTTTTGGGCTGGGAAACAAGCACTGAGTGGTAGGATCACATTGTCATGCAAGTCTGGGATGACGAGCAATGGCTGCAGAACTTTCAGATGAGAAAAGCCACCTTCAAGGGACTATGTGATGAGCTCGCCCCCACCCTCAGTCACCCCACAAGATGAGCTCAATCACCCCACGAGATTGAGAGCTGCCCTGCTGGTGGAGAAGCAGGTGGCTATTGCAATCTGGAAGCTGGCAACTCCAGACAGCTACCGATTGGTCACTAACCAGTTTGGAGTTGGAAAATTGACCGCTGGAATCATGTTGATGAAGTTTGCAGGGCCATTAATCACATCCTGCTCAGAAGAACTGTGACTCTGGGTAATATGCATGACATTGTGGCTGGCTTTGCACAAATGGGTTTCCCTAACTGCGGAGGGGTGATAGGTGGGATGCATATTCCAATTCTGGCAATAGTCCACCTAACCTCCGAGTACGTTAATCGGAAGGGGTATTTCTCTGTGGTTCTCCAGGCGCTTGTGGATCACCAGGCATTTCATTGACATTAACGCAGACTGGCCCGGAAAGGTGCATGACACACACATCTTTCGGAACACTGGCCTGTTCATGAACCTGCAAGCCAGGACTTTTTTCCCAGACCAGAATATCACCATAGGAGAAGTCGAAATGCCCATTGTGATGCTTGGAGACCCCGCTTACCCTTTAATGCCATGGCTCATGAAACCCTACACAGGGAGCCTTGACAGCAGCAAGGAGCAGTTCAACAACAGGCTGAGCCAGTGCATAATGACTGTGAAGTGTGCTTTTGGCCGTTTAAAAGGCCGCTGGCGGTCTCTGATGACAACATCCCCGCGGTTATAGCCGCGTGCTGTACCCTCCATAACATTTGTGAAGGGAAGGGTGAAAGATTCACTCAGGCATGGAACTTGGAGGTTCAACACCTGGAGGCTGAATTTGAACTGCCAGAGAGCAGGGCTATTAGAGGGGCCCAGCGTGGGGCTGCAAGGATTAGGGATGCCTTGAGGGAGCAATTTGAGGCTGAAAGCCACCAGTAATGTTTGGTGCCCTGCACGGGAGTGAAGAGCAGTGGTTCCAATGTTAGTAGGAATCTGTGTTTGCTACGCTGACTTGCAGTGCCTGTTTCTTTCCTGGGCTAAGGTAACTTTTACTTTATGCAATAATAAAGAATGTTTTCAAAAAATCCAAAGCCAAAAAATCAATTTATTGAAAAGAAAATTCATTTATTTAAAAGAAACACAACTGCTTGGGAAACAGAAAGGGCAAGGGAGTGGGGTGGGGAACGGTACAATCACAGATTTGCATATGTCCTGTTATCATACTCAGCCTTCCCATCTGGAGTGCTGTGCAATGAGTGCTGCACTTCAGGCTGGCTAAAATGCATGGTGATGGGGGTTGAGTGCCAGTGGGTAAGGGTCGTAGTTTGCAGGGCTGGGTGGTGAAGCTATAGGTGTTGGAGGCAGCTGGTGGCGATAAGAACCTGGATGCTGGGGAAAGTGGGTTGGAGGTGACATGGGGGCACAAGGGAAAGAGTTTATGGACAAGGGCTGGAGGGGGGGCAGGTGCAGTAGTGCTCTGCATGCATGGCTACAAGCGCCTGGATCGAGTCCGCTTGGCGCTCCATAATGCTTATCAGCTGCTCCGTGCTTTGCTGCTGGAGCTCCCCGCTTTTGTGCTGGTGCTCCTCGTTCTGCTGGCAGATCCTCCTTTCACTCTCCCTCCACTCCTGCGCTTTTTGATTTTCATTAAGGGACTGCTGCATGACTTCATGCAGCATGTCTTCTTTGTTTTTATGTGGCCTCTTCCTAATTCGTTGGATAATTGGCCAGTGATAACACGGACGGCTGAGATCTCGAGGTTGCATCTGTAAAGGCAAAAAGCAACACTTAACAGAGGCAGCATTGTTCACACCGGACAGAGCAATGATTCCCCCATATTTAAGAGTAAGCACAGTCTATACAATAGCATAATTTGCCCGTCCCAAAGCGAGCTCACATAACCCACAGGAGCCCCAAAATGGTGAGTAAGCACAAGGTCAAGGGGGACTGATTGTTTCATGGCCGTACTGTCCTCTGCGTTTCTGTGCCTTGGGGAAAGCCAACAGCTGCAGGGGGCCGCTATACTGAACACTCTCCCCACATTTTCCACAGGAGTTCGTCCTTGAAGATATCTCGCTGCTGAGGGTGACCTGGGAAGCAAGGGAGGGTCTTCTACTACAATGAGGCTTCTGCCCTGGCCCATATGCACCTTGCCTGTGTGCAGCAATGGTCCCCCCGCCCCTCACGGCACAGTGGCATTGACATGTTAGCCTGACTGGGACAAGGACCACAGTGGCTCTCCCAAGAAACCTGCGCAAGCGCATTGCCCAGCTTCTGGATGAGACCTTTGAAGAGATCACTGCGGCCGATTACCATGATGTGAGATAGCACATCAACGCCCTATTCCGCATCTAGGTATGCATGCAGCCCTAACCCTCCTCGCCCCAAGAGCCCGCACCAAAGAACTTCCTTCCCAAAATAAAAGCTGCTTATTGGGCATGACCTCTGGTGTTTGTCCTTCCCCAAGCACTGGCCGCTGCGACTGGCTACCATCCTCCTGGCTTGAGAATAGCTCCTGGCTGCATGCATCTAGGGATGCTGGGGTGTCTTCCTCCTCCTCAGCATCCTCGCTCCTGCTTTCCTCCTCCTCCTCCTCCTGTCTTGTTGAACTGGGCTCTGAAGTGTCCATGGTGGTACTCAGAATGGAGGTGGGGTCGCCCCCCAGTATTGTGTCCAGCTCTTTGTAGAAATGGGTGGTTGCGGGGGCAGCACCAGAGTGGTGGTTTGCCTTGCAGGCTTTGTGGTAGGCATTCCGCAGCTCCTTCACTTTAACCCTGCACTGCAGAGTGTCCCGGTCATGGCCCCTTTCCATCATGTCCCTTGATATCTGCCCAAAGGTATCGTAATTCCTACGGCTGGAGCACAGCTGGGACAGGACAGCCTCCTCCCCGCAAACATTGATGAGGTCCAGCACCTCGCCATTGCTCCAAACTGGGGATTGCCTAGCGCGTGGAGACATGGTCACCTGGAAAGATTCGCTGAGAGCACTCCATGCCTGGCTGAGCAAACAGGAAGGGGATTTTCAAAATTCCCAGAGAATTTAAAGGGCGGGTCTGATGGTTGGTCTCCTAAGGGCAGGGCAGTAGAGTTCAAAGTGATGACCAGAATGGCTAGAACAGGCATTGTGGGACACTTCTGGAGGCCAGTCAGAGCGCATTGACAAACCAGGGTGTCCACACTGGCGCCGCGGCCACTTCTGTCCACTTCTCTGGACTGTGATTTCTAACAACAAGGAAGCTTTGAACAAAGGACTGATGACCCCCAATCTTTTAGGTGATCCATAGATTTTTGTTAAACTAGCAGAATTACCATCACTGCTATTATCCTAACCTACAGACTCTGAAATCAATTGTAATGTATATGATTCCTTTAGCCAGTTAATAACTCTCTTCTTTTCTTTTTATTAATAAGCCTTTAATTTAGTTGCTAAAAGAACTGGCTGCAGTGTAGTTTTTGGGTAAGATCTAAAACATATATTGAGCTGGGGTGAGTGGCCAGCTACTTGGCGTTGGAAGAACCTATTATATGTGAGTTCTGATTTTAATAATCCTTTATCACTGAAGTCCAGTGATCCGGGTGGTAAGCCAGAGGCTGGGATGCCTAAGGGGATTTTTTCTTGGCTTCTTGTTAACCAGCGAGATTAAACAGGAACTCACTTTTGTTACTGGCTTGGTGAAATCTATTTATAGAATAAACCACCAGTTTTGGGGTGTGTCTGCCCTGTTTCTTACAGTCTGTCCTGAATTTGGCATTCTCAGTGGTGACCCATACCAGGCAGTGTGACAAGGGGCCAGACTGCAGCAGGCTCTGCATGGGTGAGTAAGTCACCCCCTCGCTTCCCCTGATGCCTCTGCACAGAAGCTGCTGTGCACTTGGAAAGTATGGCCCCTGGTTCTTTCTAGTATCAACAGCTCTGCTCCTGCCAAAGGTCAACAGAACCATATCTTACAATAGCCATCAGTTATGATCAGTGCTACAGACGGCGAGCAAAAATGAGAAACACCTCAGTGGGCAAACAGGTACTGCCATAATATATCTAGTCCCATTTTTTAGTCCAAACACATTCAGATAAGCATCGAAATATCTGGATGTTTATCCAGACATGAACTGTGAACCTTCTGAAGTACAACCACCAGTTGTTATTAGAGTCCTTTCATATAAGGGTATCTGTGTGTATTTGTTTGGGTGTGCACATGTTTCCTGTTCCCAAAGGAGTGCTGTGGGGGAGGGGGAACTGCCTGCAAAGGTAACCAGTGAGGTTTTATTTTAGTTTTCCAGGGCCAGAAATAAGGGTGGAGTTCTGGGTGGGGCTTGAATCGGAGTTTATTTTAAAGAAGGACCCCTACACTGACTGAACCCAGATCTTGTTGCTGCTATTGACACTATGGCCTGAATTCACACCTTGTGAATTTTCCCATGGAAAATACTATAGTTATATCAGTACAACCCCACATGTAGACACACTTATTCCAGTATGAGTGCTTTTAGTTTATGGTGCTTTGGAGGTAGCCTAAGCTAAAAACGGAAAAAGACCTTCAGGAAGCGCTGCCGGCAACAAACCCAGTCTCCAGGCAACCTACCAAATGCAGCTGGCCTGTAGTAGCCTGCCTGACTGGCTACACCACCTGGCCGGTCGGAAGAGTCTGGAGACTGGCTCTTACGACCAGCAGCAGCAGCACTTCAGGAGCTGCTTAAAGCATTTCTCTCTGGGTGCGATAGCTCCTGTGTCTGCCTTGTTCCAGCTTTGAAAGCCTTACTTCACTCCAGATAACCAGCCTTACTTCACTCCAGATAACCAGCCTTACTTCACTCCAGATAACCAGGTCCTGACCCTCAGCTCCAGTTTCTGTCTCCGGCTCTGACCCTCTGGCTCTGACCCTGACCTCCTCTTGCTGTGACCACGATGCAAGACCACCCGCGTTCTGGTCACTTTTTCTCCAGAATAAAAGCAGCCCTATGGGGAGTTATACTGGTATAACGATATCAGTTCAATTACACCACTATAACTTGCTGTGCAGACAAAGCCTTACAATAGGAAATAATTGAGGTTGTGTTGTACCTGTACACTTATGATAATCATTTTCATAGTGACCACAGTATGTGTATATGAGTTGACATGAGTCCATTCATGGACTGGATTTAACTATCAATGTTTGTGGCAGGCTTGCTGCTCTGGCAACTCTTCGGGCAGGTCTACACTACGGGGTTAAGTCGATCTAAGTTACGCAACTCCAGCTACGCGAATAACGTAGCTGGAGTCGATGTACCTTAGGTTGACTTATTGCAGTGTCTACACTGCACTGGGTTGATGGGAGAAACTCTACTGTCAACTTACCTTATGCTTCTCATTCTGGTGGAGTACCGGAGTTGACGGGAGAGTGCTCGCCGGTCGATTTAGCGGGTCTTCGCTAGACCGCTATATTGACCCAACCCCCCCGGTGGATTGATTGCCTCAGCGTCAATCACCGGTAACTGGAGACAAGCCCTTAGCTAAAATACAAAGAATATAACTTATTAGGTCAGAGTGTAGGGCTCAGGGCCAACTTGAACATCTCCAGAAAGAAACTAATAGGACTTGTCACTTGTCTGACTAATATCTTTTAGAAGATCTATTGTGGAAATATTGCAGGGTTTTTTTTTTTCCTTGTCAATGGTCCACAATGAATGGCTATACAAAACTTCAAGATTGTAGCTCAAAAGGGTACTTGAACAGCTGAATTCCAATAAGATTGCAAAAATCACTGAAGTTCAAAATGAATTTTTTCCTATACTCAGTCTCCCCATAGTGACTTAAGTATCCTAGTTCAACAGACACATGAAAATTGAATGGGTCATTGTCATCCTGTTATTTGAGTCTGTTTTATTTCAGATGTATTGCTACACACAACACTAATAACCAACTAAAATAAAATTAATATAGTCTCATTCTTATTTCATATAACTACAACAAAAGTCACAAATTTATCCAGAATTAGTCTGCATACGTAGTATACTGCTGCTGATTGTGTTAGTATTTGAAAATCAATTAGTAATAGCAACATTTTTAGTGAGCTTCATTTTCCACCAGGTCTCTTCCCTTTTCAGGATTTAAAAACTTTGCTTAGGATAGTGTTATTTTTGTTTGATTGGTTGATCTGATTTGAGATAAGTTGGAGGTGATGTTACTACCATAAGTATCATTCTTGTTATGGTGGAAAGGCTTCCTCAGAGTTTTTGCAATGTTTCCTAAAGATGGTCTGACTCCTGCTTCAGCTAATCTCCTCTGCAAGGTTTTCTCCCACAGGCTTCAGCCTGATCAGTATTTGTGCCAGAGGAGAGCAGGTACCTCAGTGGTATGTAGATCAAAATTCAGTCTTTAATGTAGCTGGGGTTTGATTCATTCAAAGCTTTAAAGATTATAGGCCCAAGGCCTTAAAGTGACATTGGAAGTAGACTGGGAATCAGCTGAGGGATTTGAACATTGGCTTGACATGTTCATGGAAGCCCAAACATGGAGGAAGTGAGCAGCACTATTTTGTACCAGCTGGAGGCTATGCACTGTTTCCACATATCAGGGAAGCAATTTTTATGTGGAATGCATAACATTTCCAGTACAAGGATCCGTTGGATACAATTTTCTGCACAACCTATGCTGCTCCTCTGCTCCATTCAAGCTATCTCATCCCAGTTCACAGCTCAGAGTAATGCTGTCCCTGAATTATGTTACACTTCTGACTTCATCTGGCCCTCAATCAATCCCTAGCACATTTACCCTAAGAGATCTCCTTCCATTCAAAATAACTCCCAAGGGGAAAATGAGATGATTAATCCCTGTGAGTCCACAGTCCAGAGTAGAACACTGATGTTTTCCTTGCGATAACGATTTCCACTGTCTGGAGGGCACATTGTCACAGTGTACTAATTACACTATTATTAGGCAACAATAAGGAGAGAGGGAGCATACTGACATTACAATAAGCAGAAACAAAACACACATTAGAGGGTAGTAAACAATCTAGATAATAGGATTTTGTGGGGCGAAAAGTTGTAATGTGAGCAGAGATGAACCATTTTGTTCAGCAAAGGGAAGAAATAGGATACTCATGCCAGAGTAGGGAAGGAAGTGAGGGCATGGTACTGCAGAGATCTCTGTGAACATGCAGTAGGATTTTTGCCATTTGGATTTCACTTTAGCTTTAGCCCTTTCTATGGTGTTTAAGAAGTGAAATTTTTCTATGTACTAGCTCCATGGTGGCTGGTTTTTAAGAAGAAATCCATTGCTTGTCCAATAAATGACTGAGAGAGAGTGTTTGAGTTATTTGCTCAGTCATTGCAAGCTATTTAATTTGCCAGATCTAACTGGATATGGCTTTGTCTCGTGACAGGTTTTTGCTATTCCTGCTAATCCAATTACTGTTGTGCAATGTACATTGCAGTGCCTGGTGATGACAGCATGGAACACATTACGGTAAGTTAACATGGTACCCTATGCTGTCCCATTGCCTGTTACACCACCTCTTCATTTTTGGATTTCTGTGTCTCTGGCCTGGGTACGTGGGATGGTCTTGGCATTTTGAAACTTTCTCAAAATAGCTTGAATGTTGAAAATATGAGGCCTGCCAGGCAGCTCTGTAAAGATTTTTAGCATCATTCTGAAGGTTAGGAGCTGGAAAGGTTCTATGATAGGCAGGACTGGTAGCACCGCCTATTATTAAGTTTTGCCCAACACTTTCCATTATAAAAATCCTCTTTTCACTTGCTTATAACTTTTTAAAACTCCAACTGTTTGTGCTGAAATTTTCCATGCTGAAATTTTTCATGCTGTCATCTACAGGCTGAAATCTTACGGGAAATGTTAGTCAAAACAGTTCAATCATTTCTGAAAATGAGGCTAGGGAAGAATACATTGTTTTGTCCTGGTTTTAAAAATTCCAGTGACAGTCTCTTTGAAATGCTCTAGTTTATAGTTTAGCGCAGGGTCTTGAGATTTGGCAGGAAGTTGGCCTTTGTGTCAGGGATGTGCCTTTTGCTATCACCAGGAAAATCCACCTAAATTTAACCAAATTATTACCCATTGAAAAAAATCTTCATTTGCACATGCTCAGTAGAGACTTCCTAGTCTGTCCTCACTAAACATGTTTGAGCCTCGCACAGTTCCTAATGCTGCCCAGACTGTGCATGCTCCATCTGAGGACCATTAGGGCTCAGAAGGACTTTCCTGGGGCACCAGAACTGAAGAAGGGACCCTGTCTCTCTTGTGCTCTCAGTGACCCATCCCGCTGGCACCTGGGTGTGAAGCACCGAATTGCTTAAATTTATTTTTCTTACTACAAAATTCAAATGTAAAATGGACTTTCAAAAGTTCTTACAGAAAATAAAAGGCTCAATCATCTTAAACAAACCTCATTCTTATACAAGAGTACTGATTAGATATAGCAACATTCCCACTTCCTTCTGTGCAGGAAGCAGGATGAATTTTAGAGCCAGATTAATTCTCTACTAGTTCATCCTGCTCGTTGCATAGGAGGAAGTGGAAATGTGGCTGGATCTAATCAGTACTCCTAATTAAAGGAGAGGGAGCTTTTTTACTTAGTTAAATGATTTTATAAACTGATTCTCTCTTGGATAAACAGTGAAGGAAAAAAAATTAGGTGGAAAGCTAATCGAGAAACTAAGGGCCTGATCTAAAGCCCTCTGAAGTCAAATTTATTTCAATGGGCTTTGGAGCAGCCCCCCAAAACTGAAAATCAGCCTTTTTGTTTTCTGCAACTAGGTGCAAAATAGCAAATTGAAGTTTTTAGCAGTTTTACTCAATAGATTTGAAAGAGCCAGATCCAAAAATGAATGCTGGAGAGCAGGTGAGAGAATATTTATGAGGACAACTTTTTGTCAGGTCTGCTAACACATGACTGCAGCTGAAGATTGCCTGGAGATGTAGTGATAGTATTTATGGGGGCTAGTTAATATCTGTGCTTTATAAACTGTACTAGTTTCCACTTTGTTTTTCTGGGTGCATTTTGAGTTGTTGGTTTTGACTTATAAACCTCTATTTGTTTTGGCCATGACCACGCTTGAGACCACCTTTCTTCTCATAGAATATTACAGAATTGAGGTCAGATAGCTGTTCAAACTACCTTCTGGTTTTGAACAGGGATGAGCTATCCTATCACTCTGGAATTTGATTCAGTCCCATTAGTTTGATACAGCGACCTTCAGAGAATGCTGCAAGGCTTTAGTTACATGTGGGCTGCTTTTCCGGGGTGTTGATTCCCCGCAAATCCCAGTGACTGGGGAGCTGCAGATGTTCAGCATTTTTTAAATTAGGCCAATAGTCTTTTGGCTGAGGGAGTATGGCTGGTTGTTCATTTGGCTAGACTGCCAGTTAGTGTGAACTGCAGTGACTGACACTCTCTGAGAATCTGGCCTATTGTTTTTTTTTGGTGGGAGAGTTTTGTCTTTTAGTTGTCCCTGTAAATAAATAAATAAATAAATTTAACTGTTGTGCTGGGTGAGGCTACTGGTCAGATCATTATGTATTAAAAGAGGGGGGAAAATTAGTATTTTAGTATTTATTAGTATCCTCCCAAAAGGTTTGCTGTTGTTATGTATGCACAGTCACTATGATACTATCTCTAATTACTCGCTCTAAGGCTCATCATAGGCAGCAACATGATGGTAAGAGCATCCTGGCAAAGTCATTAGGAGTGTGTTGTTTCAATCAAATCTGTCCTGTCTCAAATTGCAAAGTGTTTGTGTTGTAGTGAAGAAGGGGAAAAAAATCTTGTCTTATCTCGACTTGTTACATTTTCTACAAAATATAGTGTTTTTTTGTTTTGCAACAAGTCAGCCATAAAGGCCAAAGGAGTATAACAATAACACTTGCTGCAGAAAAGAATTTCATCGCCATTAGTGGATATGTACAGTAGCTTTATTATCTTCTTTCTTTGAATCTATCATGCTGTAACTGTCAGTGAAAAAGCAGAACTGCAGCTTAAATATTCATTTTCTGTATATATTATAATATTCAGGAAGCCATATTTCACTCCTTGGAACCACAGAAAAATACTCAGGGACTGTCTGTCTCTAGAAACCACAGCAGTCGGATTTAAAAACTATTCACTATAATCACTAGGGTTGAATAGTAGTGACAAAACATCGATAAAACAGTTTGTTCCTTGCCTGTCTCCTAAACACTCTGGGCAACATTTTCAAAACTGGGTACCTGAATAAAAGTAGCCTGATTTCTAAGAGGTGCTGAGCATCTACATCCCCCCGTATCTCTAATGGGAGCTACAGATACTCAGCACCATTGGAAAATCAGGCCACCATTGTTTAGGTGTCTACATACAGATTTAGGTTCCTAACTTTAAGCCCCCAATTTTAGAAACTTTTATCTGTATGTGTCAAGGTTCCTTCCCCACTTTGAACTCTAGGGTACAGATGTGGGGACCTGCATGAAAAGCCCCCTAAGGTTATTCTTACCAGCTTAGGTTAAAAACTTCCCCAAGGCACAAACTTTGCCTTGTCCTTGAACCCTATGCTGCCACCACCAAGCGTGTTGAACAAAGAACGGAGAAAGAGCCCACTTGGAGAGGTCTTCCCCAAAAATATCCCCCCAAGCCCTATACCCCCTTTCCTGGAGAAGGCTTGATAAAAATCCTCACCAATTTGTACAGGTGAACATAGACCCAAACCCTTGGATCTTAAGAACAATGTAAAAGCAATCAGGTTCTTAAAAGAAGAATTTTAATTAAAGAAAAGGTAAAAGAATCTCCTCTGTAAAATCAGGATGGTAAATACCTTACAGGGTAATCAGATTCAAAACACAGAGAATCCCTCTAGACAAAACCTTAAGTTACAAAAAGACACAAAAACAGGAATATACATTCCATTCAGCACAGCTTATTTTACTAGCCATTAAACAAAAGGAAATCTAATGCATTTCTAGCTAGATTACTTACTAACTTAACGGGGTTTCTGAGACTGCATTCCTGATCTGTTCCCGGCAAAAGCATCACACAGACAGAGACCCTTTATCCCCGCCCCAGCTTTGAAAGTATCTTGTCTCCTCATTGGTCATTTTGGTCAGGTGCCAGCGAGGTTATCTTAGCTTCTTAACCCTTTACAGGTGAAAGGGTTTTGCCTCTGGCCAGGAGGGATTTTATAGCACTGTATACAGAAAGGTGGTTACCCTTCCCTTTATTTTTATGACAGTATGTATTGCTAGATGTGCTTTTCAAGGTATATTTAACCTGTTTCCTAGAGGATCAGACAAATACTCAACTCACTTTTGACCCAAATTTTAAGTTTTGTGAAAACAAACCTTTACAAAACCTATAACCAACAAGACAGTTTCCTTTTTTTTAAATTCCTATACAAATGTGATTTTAAAAACCTTCCCGTCAGTATTTACAATCTAATGATATCAGTGTTATAAAAAGCTGAAAGAAAAATTCACGAGTCTATTTTCTTTCTCCAGACTGAGACATGAAGTAAAAGAAGCATTAATAAATCACATTTTAAAAGTCTTCAGTTTTTAATAAGTTCAGAAGCCTTCTACAATATATGAAAGGATTTTTTAAACCAGAACAGTGCCTTTTAATTAGTTCTCAGAATGTATTCATATGGCTTGAACTGGAATCCATGGGCCAAATTCAGCTGTGGTGTAAATCCTCTGACATCAGTTTCTGAAATTAGAAGTTTATATGGATTTTAATAAGTTAATGATTGTGCTTACAAACCTCTTATATTTACAGAGATTATACTAGCAGTAAAAGGGTGAGCCCTGTATCACTAAGAATAGAGCCATAGGCTTTATGTTTAGTTTTTAAATGCAAAGTAAATACTTTGCTTTCTACATATTTTAGACTCCTTTAAATAGTCATGCATATTTTGGTTATTAAATAAAGAGAAACAACATATAATAATACCATATACAGTATCATTACACTTATTTTTATATCAAAAGTAGGAAGCTGTAGATTTTTACAATATATAGGGTTGTGTAATGAAGAATCATAGGACACTCACTTGGATAATTGCATGAAAATGTTTGCTTTCCACCAGAGCTGAATTTGTCCCTATGTGTCTGCATAATTTCTATTGTCTACAAAAGCCTGGGAACAGTCTATCAATGTAACACTGATGAAATTACTCCAGTATATAACTGTCTGTTCAGTTAGTAATCAGTTAGATTTGAGTGAGAGCTGCTGCAGAAGACATCTGTATTGCACTCTGTATTGATCTGTCAACACTGTTGAGTCTTCTTTCTAGGATAGGCTTAGAGGTGACATGGTGGTGAAAGGACCACACTGGTGAAGGGTTGTAACCTTCACTTTGAGATGATGGAGAAATGGGTTTTAGCAATGTTGGTTAAGAGCCAACATTTTGCCCAAAGAAGAAAGTGCCAAAGGCCTGCTGTTACAAGCACAAGGAGAAAAAGTCAGACCATGTGGACTTGGAGGTATGAACCCAGCTGATGCTGTCTTTCATGGAAGACTTCACTATGCAGACCACTGCTTCTGGACCAGGACCACAAGCATAGAGCAGTAGGCAGGGGTGATAGTAACTTAAGGGACTTACCACTATGCAAGGCTGCCAGCATCCTGGGCAAGGTGTGGGGGGGTGGCTCTGGGTCCCGGAAGGGGCAGGGCCTCGGGCAGAAGGGGTGGGGCTGGGGCCAGATTCCGACAGCCAGCCCTTCAGCACTGCTCAGCCTGTGCTGCCCGGGGCTCCAGAGGCTATTTAAAGGGCCTGGGGCTCTGGCTGCTGGCACGGTAGCAGTAGCAGCAGCCAGGAGCCCTGGGCCTATAAATCACTGCTGGAGCCCCAGGCCCTTTTAAATTGCTGGGCCCTGGGACAGCTGCCCCTTTTGCCCCACCCCCCATCAGCGGTTCTGCCAGTGCGGTTGGCTGTGTACCGGCTTTCTTATCGATACGCTATACTGTACCGTCTTTCTTTCACCTCCAGCAGTGGGACTACACTACACCACGATGGAAAGATGGGATGACCAGAAGAGGGCCCCGAACTTTGGTATGGGGAAAGCCATGCTCCTGGAGCTGTGGGAAGAGCTCACCCGGATCCTTGAGCACCAGAACACCCAGTTGAGAGAGATAATAATTGTCCACAAATCTGTTGCTATTGTTCTGCGGAAGCTGGTAACCCCAGATTACTAATAGATCTTTAACAGTCACTTTGGAGTTGGCAAATCCTTGACTGACACAGTGGTTATGGAGGGTGGCAAGGCAATTATTGCTCTACTACAACCTAGACCGTTTAAATTGGGAAATACCCCTAAATAATTCTGCATAAGCTTTCGTGAGCTACAGCTCACTTCATCGCATGCATTCAGTGGAAAATACAGTGAGGAGATTTATATACACACAGAACATGGAAAATACAGTGAGGAGATTTATATACACACAGAACATGTTCTCTGTGTATATAAATCTCCTCGCTGTATTTTCCACTGAATGCATCCGATGAAGTGAGCTGTAGCTCACGAAAGCTTATGCTGAAATAAATTGGTTAGTCTCTAAGGTGCCACAAGTACTCCTTTTCTTTTTGCGAATACAGACTAAGACGGCTGCTACTCTGAAATCCTAAATAATTGTGGGGTTTGAATGTATGAGATTCCTAAAATGTGCAGGTGCTATTGATGGCACACATATACCCATCTGTAAAATGGGGGAAATGATGCTTACCTTCTTTGTAAAGCACTTTGAGATTTACTGATGAAAATTGCCATATAAGAGCTAGTCATTATTTATTTATTTATTATCCTTCGTCTGCCAAATCTTTGCATGTCTCAGACGTGCATGCTGTGCCAGGGTGGACATAGGGCATGAGAGCAGAAGCATGGAACTTGATTGCTGTTCTGCAGTGTGGTTACTCTCTGTTGAGTTAGGCTAATGTGAGATGACAGAGGGCTTGTCTTCACTGCATAGTTAACTCAAGTTATAATTTGAGTGTTGCCCCTAACTTGAGTCCTCTCCATACCCAAAAACCATGAATTTAAGTGTGGGCATACTTCTAACTTCGCCTCCACCCTAAATGATTTTCAGGGGGCCCCAAATTATTGTCAGAAAGGCCCAAATTATAAATCACAGCAAAATAGTGATTCAGGAACCAAATTTTACTTTTTTAAAAACTTAAAATCCAAGATTTTCCAGGAGTCCAGCTAGCCCCTGAAGTCCTGGAAGATTTGTTGTTTTTACATAGCGACATCCACTGGCCACAAAATACCTACTTCCCATCCCCCTCCCCCAATAATGGAACCCTAGAACTGGCCCTGCCTATAACACAGTACACAAGGATTAAAGGAGCAGCTCAGTTTACTGCAGTGTTAAGAACCATGGGATATTGTGACGGTGCCCCCCATAAGGCTTTAGGGAAATATGCTTATGAATATATATATATATGACGTAACTGGAATATGTTTTATGCTACATTTGCCATGTAACATATCTATGTAAAGATTATGATCTACTGAATATATTAATCCTATTTGTATGCATAAAAAGAAAAAAGAAAAGGAGTACTTGTGGCACCTTAGAGACTAACCAGTTTATTTGAGCATGAGCTTTCATGAGCTACAGCTCACTTCATCGGATGCATTCAGTGAAGTGAGCATCCGATGAAGTGAGCTGTAGCTCACGAAAGCTCATGCTCAAATAAACTGGTTAGTCTCTAAGGTGCCACAAGTACTCCTTTTCTTTTTTCTTTTTACAAATACAGACTAACACGGCTGTTACTCTGAAACCTGTTATTTGTATGCATGTATCATTTTTGTATTTGAAGTTATGAATATTGGCTATGTACTGGATTGATTTTCAAGTAACCTTTGTAAAGCATTTGGTCAGTTTCTTGAGAGAGGAATGTGCAAATTAGGTGCTCAGTCAAGAAGCACTTAGCGAACAATGGATCTTGGAATGCTCCAATCCACATAACAAGTCTACCTGAGGACGTTCAAGGAAGCATGTGAACCATGGCTGCTACCTGTAAGTTCTGAGTCCTGCATGGACATGTGACTTGCCCATGTGACTCCAAAACTCCATCTTGGAGCTGGACTTTGCATAGGAGAGAGAAGGGGATCTCCACACACAAGAGAAAGTCTATTTAAGCCTGTGGGAGACCCCTCCATTTTGTCTTCAGCTGGCTAAGGAGATAGCCTCTCCACCCCCAAGGGTACTTGAAAGAAACTGGAACAAAGGACAGTAACTACAGGGGGTGTGAGCAATTGCTGGACCCAGACTAGAAGGAGTCTAGTCTGTAAAAGGAAGCTTACTGGAATTCCTCTAAGGGTGAGGTTTTTATCTGTATTCAGAGTTCTTACTGTATTAGACATAGACTTGCGTGTTCTATTTTATTTTGCCTGGTAATTCACTTTGTTCTGTCTGTTATTACTTGGAACCACTTAAATCCTATTTTCTGTATTTAATAAAATCACTTTTTACTCATTAATTAACCCAGAGTATGTATTAATACCTGGGGGGGGGGGGGGGGCAAACAGCTGTGCATATCTCTCTATCAATGTTATAGAGGGCGAACAATTTATGAGTTTACCCTGTATAAGCTTTATACAGGGTAAAATGGATTTATTTGGGGTTTGGACCCCATTGGGAGTAGGGCATCTGAGTGTTAAAAATGGGAACACTTCTTAAATTGCTTTCAGTTAAGTCTGCAGCTTTGGGGCACGTGGTTCAGACCCAGCATCTGTGTTGGAGCAGACTGGTGTGTCTGGCTCAGCAATACAGGGTGCTGGAGTTCCAAGCTGGCAGGGAAAGCAGGGGTATAAGTAGTCTTGGCACATCAGGTGGCAGCCCCAAGGGGGTTTCTGTGATCCTACCCATCACAGATATGACCTCAGAAATCTTAGTGCCCCACACCAGTGTAACTAACTCGAGTTAATTCTTCAGTGAAGACATACTCTAAGGATTTGTCTATTTCACTAGCATAATTATACCAGTATAGTTTTACCTATGGAGTTATACCAGAATAACTATATGTGTGGAAACTCTGATTCTGGAATAAAAGTGTCCACACACGGAGTTACACCAATATAACTATACCAGTATAATTATACGAATAAACTTCCCCACGTAGACAAGTCCTAACTCACAACTGCCCAAGGAGATGCTAGACTACTGTGAAGTTAAAACTTGTCTCTGTGTCTGTCACATTCATTAAGCACATGTATCATTCCACCAGGGTGATGTCCATCTACTGGGATGACCAGAGGCACAGTCATGTGTTAGGCTTACCAAACTCCTTTGTACTGCTCAGCCTACTAACTGATGCTGTTCTTGAATGGCTGCAAAACAATGGCTAGTTCACACTGGGAAATTGGTCCTGGGTGGCCTCTGCTGTGTGGGCACAGTATGTTACTCAAGCTACCCACCAGTGGACACATCAGTACTACACCTAGATTATGTTGCACCAGTGGATTCCATCCACACTCCACTCCCCACAGGTGTCTCTTTTACACATGCAAGGGCACTTTGATTGGAGCTCATATACCAGGAGTTGAATCAAGCCTTATATGCTCCCTTTGGACCCAATCCTATATTCCCTACCCACAAAAACCCTACATAAGGTGAAGAGTCCACCAACATGGCCCCTCATGCAGCGGAACCATGGAAGGTCACCTGCATTGCTGACTTCCTGCAGTCCCTGTGTTGATGGGTAAATTCCAGTCTTTATGAACTGGAAGACAATGGAGAATGTTGTCCAAGAGCAAAAGTTAGGAGTTTCACACTGAGTCTAGAACGATCAATTTAAAACTAATACAATGTTTATGCTTTGTTATGCTGACAATTTTCAGTAGAATTTTTGATAATAGAAACTTTTGAGAAATGAGTATTTTAGGCCAGATGTTATGTAGAACAGCACTTGTCAGGATAAAATGTTGCTTCAATATAATTTGGATGGGTATATGATAAGAAAATGCCAAACAGGTCAATTTCCAGTAATTTAAACTTATATTGGCCTTTTTACTTGGGGTATTTTGCCTTTTTGTATAGCAACAACGTGCAGCATGATCAGTTTCACTATCTGTATCAAATATGTATTATAAGCAGAATAATAGATGAAAAAATATTGTCTAACAAGGATGTTTATTCATTGTAAACCACACGAAAGAACTCTAAGTTGCTTGTGATGTCTCAAGGATAATGAGATGACTAGCACAGCCTTGTTATACATAGTTGTATATTTATTTTTTGTAACATATGGATTTTAAAAAAGTTTATATAATATTAGAAAATAAAATAATTACTTCTCCTTTTCTATTATCCTTCTGCTCTGCCCACAACTTTGGGAAGCATATCTTAAACTCACAGTGCTACATTCTCTTCTTCATTACAGCAGTTGTGAATCCAAAGCAATTTCCTGGAAGTCACTGATCTTCACAAATATTACTGAAACCAGAATTTTGTCCATGGCTGGCAGATTACATTTTAAGAGCCGGATTATTTTGTTGGTTATGTATCTTTCATTTAAGTGAGAGATGAAGCTACACAGCAGCAGGTCACTTAGGGTATGCCTACACAGCAAAGAAAAACCCACAGTTGGCCTGTGCCGGCTGACTACGGCTCACCTGGCTCAGGCTGCGGGCCGTTTCATTGCTGTGTAAACTTCCAGGCTTGGGCTAGAGCCCAAGCTCTGGGACCCTCCCACCTCACAGGGTCCTAGTGACCGAGCTCCAGCCTGAGCCCAGAAATCTGTACTGCAATGTAACAGCCCCGCAGCCTGAGCCCCGTGAGCCTCGGTCAGCTGGCATGGGCCAGCCACAGGTTTTTCTTTTCTGTGTAAGCATACCCTTAGGTGCCTCAGTCTGTATGTAGGTGCCCATTCTTAGGTTATGAGGTTTGAAAATTTTGATCGAAGCATGTTACAGTGTCAGACCCTACAGTGTTAGGATTTGCGGTATGAAGAGGAACTGCAGTGCTAAACTAGTCAGCCTGTCTTAAAAATGTTTCTTTAATCACTCCCCATCAACATCCCAGAAGCCATTAAGAAAGTCAAATACTGCATCAGATTAGAAAGATAGGGAGAGCACTTTTGTGGGACATGTAGAGGGATCCAATCCATTTGAGGTATATGCTAAACAAACAACAGTATATGTCCTGAAGTACAAGTTATTTGAAAGTATTTGGCACTGATCAACAGCACTGAGATGTGATTTATATTGATACAAGTGAATATCTTCTTAGATATAAAACACAATGCTCTACACATAACTGGATGACAATTCATTATGTTATTTGTCTGAAGAGATAGAAAAAAAAGCCTGACAGAGTAAGTGTTTGGAAAGGGAACACAGGAACTCAAATTAATTTGTCAAAGTGCAGAAACCATGTAGACCTGACTGTTCAGCCATTCAGAACACTAGACATTCCATTGACCCTGTGCTGGAATAATAATGGATGATTTTAAAAAATGAATACGTTTGAGTTTATCTAATGTACTATACAGACAGTAATGTTTAAACACACTTCAACCAGTGTAAATAATCCAGCAATTTATAATTCATGAATGTGATGTAAATCCACCTGATGTAGTAAGCAGCTGTCTAGTTAGACTTGACTTCTGATGTGGAGCCTTTGATAGACATTGCTCCAGTGCAATAGCAGCTGTGAATAGTGGCATCCATCAGGGTTTGGGAGTCACTGCAAAGGCAATAAACTCAGCCCCTAGGAATGCTTTTCATCATTGCCATCAGTCTACAGCAGGGGAGGGCAAACTACGGCCCACAGGCCAGATTTGGCCCATCAGGGCTTTCAATCCAGCCTGCGGGATTGCCAGCCCTGTGGCGCAGCAGGGCTAAGGCAGGCTCCCTGACCGCCCTGGCCTGCGCCGCTCCTGGAAGCAGCCAGCACCATGTCCGTGCAGCCCCTGTGGGAGAACGGGGGCAGAGGGCTCCGTGCGCTGCCCTTGCCTGCATGTCCCTGCAGCTCCCATTGGCTGGGAACGGGGAACGGCACCCAATGGGCACTTCGGGGGTGGTACCCACAGGCCAGGGCAGTGTGCGGCGGAGCCGCCTGGTCCACCCCACCCCCAGGAGCCACTGCCGGACATGCTGACCACTTCTGGGAGCAGCGCGGGGCCAGGGCAGGCAGAGAGCCTGCCTTAGCACCGCTGCCACCCTGGAGCCGCTCGAGGTAAGCAATTCCGGGCCAGAGTCCACACCCTGAACCCCTCCTGCACCCCGCACCCCCACCCCCTGCCCTGAGCCCCCTGTCATACCCCTCCTGCCCTGCAACCCCCTCCCTTCAGCCCCCTCCCACACTCCACACCCCCTCCTGCATCCCAACCCCCTGCCCTCACCCCACACCCCTCCTGCCCTCCAACCCCTTGCCCTGAGTCCCTTCCTGCACACTGCAACCCCCTCCCACACTCCGCACTCCCTCCTGCACCCCAACCCCCTGCCCCAGCCCTACATTCATGGCCCTACATACAATTTCCCCACCCAGATGTGGCCCTTGAGCCAAAAATTTTGCCCACCCCTGGTCTACAGCAACCCCTCTGGCTGATTAAGGAGCAGCTTTTATGGGCTCCAAAGAGTGGCTAATCTGTCCTAGCCCTTCTTGGCTCTGAGGAAGGCTGCAGCAACACAAGATCTTGAAGCAGAAGGACTGGAGGGGAGAAATGAGAGAATCCTCTGGAAAATACTGTAGAATTCTATATAGTGATTACCGCTTCTCCTTTGTCCTAGGTAAAACTCCTCAAGTAATTTCAAAATTAAGTGACTTAATTGAAAAACAGCCATTGTGCTTTGCCAACGTAAATTTCAGATACAGCGCTTTCAATGCAAAGAGCTAAAATGTGTGATACTGGTTGGTAGTCATAGAGATGAAAGAAATTAATGGAGCAGGAAATGTTGAATATTGTGAACACTGGACATGTGCCAGGTGTCTGATACAACATTTTAGGAACTTCTGTCCTATACAATAGTTTTGTTTTGTTTACTGACAAAGAGATGATCAATTTGTTACATTTATATGGAATGGTGACAGCCAGGGGAATGTTTTCGTGCAATGCACAGGGAATTTAGCAGCTCAAATTTCCTTTACATTATTGTAGGATGCACAGCAAAAATGCCATGCGATGCTAAAAAATAACCTCCCCCTTACCATTGTATACATGTACAGCAATTCACCACAGAAGCTTTATAGTTTATTTTTAATAAAAGTTTTATTCCTGTCTCATTCACTGGTTTGTTGTTAATAAACCCCAAGATTATTACATACAGTAAGTTATAATTCACCTCTCTTTTGGGGGTTTGGCCCAGCTGTTTCGAGCAAGTTCTACTGCTGTGCTAAAGGCATCTAGATGAAAGATCACATTACTCTTTCCTACTTCCATAAGAAAAAGAAAATTCATATGGGCAAATGTTTTCATATTTTCTTTATATGCATATTTGAATTCCTAAGGTATACAGCGTATTTTGCCGTAATGATTTCATTTCTAGAAAGATACATATTATCACAGTTGCAGGGCTGGCTGCACCACTGACCCCTCTCGAGTCTCCGAGTGCACCCCAACAGGCGTAGGCCTCCTGCCTCATATCTTTTCCTCCCCTAGGGAGGATTTCCCCCCATTGGTGTACTTTTAGAGTAGGATTTTGACTGCAATGCCTGAATATTGACCATGCATACCCCAACAGGTCCAACTGGGTTCAGGTACCTGTGGGTCTTCCATTGGGGAGCTTGTGATCAATGGTAAATACAGTAACCAGACAGCCTTGTTGAGCCGAAGTATTGTTTAATTTTAACTGTAGGAGCAAGGATAACATAAAACAAAAAAATATTTTAAAACAATTAGACATCTTCACATCTTTCCCTGACCTAAGATTCATTACCCTCACTGGAAGCTTAGGAAGGCCTACTTTCTTCAGACCCCTAAATGGGCATCTGTGTCAGTCTAGTCCCTGTAAATAGCTCCCTGACAGCTGCCTGACCTCCGGTCAGAGAGGGCCCTTTGCATTTTTAATGTGCTTTTGAACTTTTGGCTCCCAGCCTGGACAAACAAGCTGTGTAACTGGGCTGGAACCAAGGAAGCAGGTTCTTCATTGTTACTAGCTCAGGCATTGTCTCTTAACCCTTGATGTGTTTACCAGGAGGTGATTTATATGGAGCCATTGTCTGGCCTTCCTGCTTATTTCCCCAACTGCCTGCTAATAAAGTAAACCAAACATATGTATACAGTACACATTCCAATAATCAGGTCACATACAATTAGGGTGACCAGATGTCCCGATTTTATAGGGACAGTCCCTATATTTGGGGCTTTTTCTTATATAGAGGGCTATTACCTCCCACCCCCCATCCTGATTTTTCACACTTGCTATCTGGTCACCCTACATACAATCTTCATAATTATTGAAAGTCAGCTCCCTCTCCTTCACACCTATAACTTGGACTTGGAAGCTAGATGCAAGCTAATGAGTCACGACTCATGTGCCACTTAAGCTTCCTTGCCAGACTCAATGGAAACTACTAAATTCCTGGAATCCAGACTTTGTCTGTGGGAATGCTTTACTAACAGCTGTGTAAAGGTGAATTTAGCCCTTTCCTATTCACCTGCCTCCTGGAGAAGAACTGCCAATCTGAGTTGCTACATAGTCTGATGAGCATTCTGGTCCCTCCACCTGTGTAGCAGGCAGAGTTTCTCCCCCGGCCTTCCAGATGTGTAAACAGGGCTGAGCCTAAATTCTTTGACCTCAAGCCAGCTGGCTCTGCAGCTCCCCATGTGCTCTGCACCTCCTTCTCATGTGCCTCTCACCCCTGACCCTCCAACACTGTATCCCCAGGCCCTAGTTGCCATTCTTACTTTAAGTGTCTTTTTGGAGTGTCCTCAATGGCCTCGGTTTCCCCTCCTGTCTTCAAGGGGTGCCCTCTCATCTCCAGTCTTCAGGGGCTGCTAAGAGGCATAAAGGGGAGAGGTCAGAGGCACATGGGGGTGTCTCCCACAGCAGCACTTCAGGGGGCACTGAGGACTTTGGAGCTCTCACCCCTTACACAGGCCTCACTGGCAAAGTCCAGAGCCTTCCTGTCAGAGTGGAGAAGGGAGCCATCAGGTAAGGAGCAGCCAGATTGAAGTGACCCCTTGGTTGTGGGGAATAGTGGGGATGATTTTCTGCCTATGGAAAGAAGGGCTAGACAGCTCAATTGGGAGACCAGATATTGGGGAGAACCTTATGCCTGTGTAGTTTTGTTACTTTTATCCCTGGCATGGAAGTTTTTATTTGTTCTGCTCTACTACAAACATGGAGCCAACTTGTCTTCTGCAGGGTAGTTTGGCCAGAGATGCAGTTAGTTTCTAGGGGCTATGCGCTATACATATATCTGTAACTATCAGAAATAGACCCCGGAGTAGTAAAATGTCCTCTTCTTTCTTATTTTACAGTTGTTTGTGGATTCTTTGGGTTTCTCTACATGCCACTGCACTACATTGTTTCATTTTGGGAAGAAAAAATAGTGAATTATGGGGCTATAATTCTAAAAAAGTTTCTGATGATGTCAAACCATTAGAGCGAAGTCCAAGTGGCTTGTATAGTCATCTGAATTGCAAAATGGAATTCTAATTCCATCATTTAAAATGTGACTGTTTTATATGGATCTGATTCTCCTATCGTCTCCTGATCTCACTGAGGCCAAATTTCTTAGTTCCCAAGCTTCCTGATGGATTCAGGTACACACAGTTGCTGAGAATCAGCTTCTTGTTGCATTGGATGGATTTATGCTACATCTATACAGTAGAAGACATTTTTACATATATTACTATGTGTTTACCACTTCTATCAGTCTATTACAATGTCTTAGTAGCTATTCACTAATATTTTCAATAAAAATATTATGTAGTTTCACATCAACTTTTACAATCATTCATTCATTCATGATCCTTCTGTAGTTAGAGAAGCACTAGAATCAAAAAAGAACTGGAATGTTTAATGGTATTACTGGGTAGACCTTTTTAGATGCTTTATAATGTGATTTATAGTCCTTTGGGCATGAGACAAGGAATAAGATATGACAGAACAAATGATTCTTTCAGTAGTTTTAAGAACCACAAAACTCATCAGGCGTAATGTTATAAAAAGTATAATCAATATAAGCAGCAGTAGCATTTCTTTCTTTCTCTGATGTAAGTGTTACCATATGGAAAAGGGAAACTTTACTTGATAGAGGACAAACTGAAACAAGGTATAGTCAAAATTGCAAACAAAAATCCTTCTTCAATTCTGAAGTGACATTGGCAAGGAAAATCCCAGGTAACAAATTAAGGCCACTTGAAACATCAGACTGAATGGTTTATTTTACCTCCTTTTAGTATAATGGAAGTCATAGTGCCGGTGTCCTGTTGTTCATGTGTTCCTGAATTTGCCACTAGGACCAGGAGTCATATGCTTTCCTAAAGATCTTAGCTCAGATCCTTAGATCCTCAGATCCTTAGATACAGATGAGGAGTACTTAGAACAGCTGAAGGGGGCCCAAAGATGACTTTAAGCCACCTTTACATTCACTCAATCCTGATGATGGATTCCATAAATTAGAACAGCCTGAAGTTGGCTGTAACCTACACCAGTTGCTGACAGCCCCCAGAAGCATAGGTGCTGGAACTAGGGGTGCTGCCGCACCCCCTGGCTTGAAGTGATTTCCGTTATATACAGGGTTTACAGTTTGGTTCGATGGCTCTCAGCAGCCCTGCTATAAAAACTGTTCCAGCACCTCTGCCCAGAAGCTATTTCGGCTAGGGTGACCAGACAGCAAGTGTGAAAAATCAGGACGGGGGGTGTGGGGTAATAGGAGCCTATATAAGAAAAAGACCCCAAAATTGGGACTGTCCCTATAAAATCAGGACATCTGGTCACCCTAATTTTCGCAGTGGGGGAGGGAGGGATTGTTGGTGTTTAGTAACCAACCACTCCCTCCTTGCCCTCTGCCAGGAGCTAGAAGCTTTGTCACCTGAGGATCCCCCTGCAGAAGTAGTGATTCTCAAGAGGCTGGATCTGTTGTGTTTAAAGTTGCTTTGCCAGAGGAGAATGGTGCAGAGCTGTCATAAGCATATCAGAATCTATATTAATAAAACACACTCATTTTCAAGTCAAGAAATCATGATATTCTAGGACACATGGAAATATGCAAAAGCTAAGATTTTAGAAAGTTCTATTAGTCTAGCCCCAGACATTGATATATAAAGTAGATGTTCAGCATTTGATAATATTCAGTTCAATTTTCAAACTCCCTGTCGTGCTTTTCGTGAGCCAAACATACTCTTTTCAGAACAGTGTGGAGTATAACTCTCTAATATGATACATCTATTCATAATCTAGGATTGTGCCACATGGGCTAAATTACTGTGACATGGAAAAAAGGTGAATGTGTCAAAAATAGTATAGAATGACATTTCATATTGATTTATGTTATTCTTTCTCTTTGGTATCAATGCCCTTTGCCTGTTTAGTGTATCTATATCTACATCCTCAGCATTTTACCTAGCTTTCATAAGGGGATTTTATTACAGTGTCAACAAGATTCTAATTATACAAATTGAGATTGAAAATTTCAAAGTCTCCCTCCCTACTCCCCAAGCCCAACCAGTGATTTTGGACCTGCAGTTTGTGTGTATAAACATTTGTGCTTGCAAAAATCTGCTTATATAAATTATTTTAAATTTCCTGTTTGGGTAAGTGGTTACTGTTTGCAGTACTAATCCTGTCATTCACATGCTTAAATTACTGGGTTTTTTTTTTTAAGTAGGTGCTTATTTAGAAGCTGTTAATATGTGACCTTTTAAAATTAATTTGGCAGGAAATCATTCTTGACTAGTATTTCATTTACTTGCTGAAAATGATTGCTTTCTGTGAAATGAGACCCATTTATTAAGAAGCATTACAGCTGGAAGGCCCATAGATGAAGCTGAAGATTTAGAAGCTGTGGAAAGTGGTTAACTAGGAAGAGCATATTGCATATGTTTAAATCTAAAATAACCCCATTTGAACCTAAATCACTGTCCACACAATAAATCATCTTCATTTCTCTCCTTAAATTAATGTGACCCTGATGAAGCAAAGAGCACTAAATAGGTTATGTTGGCTATACAGGCCTTAGTAGTTCATTTTATTGCCATGGGCATTTATTTAGTTTACAAAGTAATTTATTGCTTCTTCCAATGGCTCAAGGGATTTTGAACATATATAGAATTCCTTGTTTACTGATTAAGGCTGTCAAAACGTGTTTCAGATATTTTCATTCAGTCTTCCTATATTTGGTAGTAACTGTGCTAAAACATGGTAATATCCATGTTTATTAGCTGTGAAATATATTTGAAAATATCTCATCTGCCTTTTAATTCTAAATCTAGTTCCAATAAAGAGATTGAGGAAGATTTATATAATAGCTAATTCTATATTTAATCTTCTGTTACCATAAATGTAAGTGTACTTCTACTATTGTACCATTAGCAAATTCCTTTTTGTGCTAATTGTCATTCATTTGTTAGTTTACAATAGTAAAGGCGAAAGGTGCTGGATAAGCAGCTCTGGAAACCGAAATCATAATCCACTGAACAACTGAAACTGTAGCACAAGCAGTAGCAATGTAAACTTCCAGCACACTGCACTCTGTCAGGGTGCTTCAACCCTGTTTAAGAGCGTTTATTAAATCTGGGGGGAGATAAGTTAAAATTATGTCTACACAACATACCTTACAGTGGCACAACTGTACTGCTGCAGCTGCCCAGCTATAAGGTCTCCCACGTAGCTGCTCTGTGCCTGCTGATGGGAGAGAGCTCTCCTGTCGGCATAATTAAACCACCCCAAATAAACAGCAGTAGCTATGCTGGAGGGCAAGCATCTCCCGCTGACATAGCACTGTCCACACTGGCGCTTTTGTCAGTGAAATGTATGTCAGTCGGGGTGTGTTTTTTCACACCCTTGGTTGACAAAAGTTTCACTGACAAAAGTGCTAGTGTAGACACAGTCTTAGTTCAGTCTCCCTACCATTCAGGCCTCAACCTGTCTGATGGCAAACTTGCCAGCTGAGGTTATATATTTTTTAAAAAAACATATTCACTAGGACAGTGGTTTTCAAACTTTTTTCACCTAAAAAATTTCAAATGGAGGTGTGGGCCCCTTTGGAAATCTTAGACATAGTCTGTGGACCCCAAGGCGTCAGCAGATCACAGGTTGAAAACCACTGCACTAGAAGATGGACAAAGACCCTCAATCCATTTCAAATAGACCACTGAACAACACACGTCAGTGCACTTGGATCAGAAGTATCTAACGGTGAAAGACTTTCTATCCACAACCAACTCTTTGAGCTGGCCTGTTCTTCTGTTGCAAACCCTTACGAAATTATAGCATCAAAAATGAAGACTGCTAGAAGTGCTCAGCAAAACTGAGCTAATGTGCCTTTGCAAGTTTCAAGGACTAAAAATTATAGTTACATACAATTTTAGACTGCAGATCTTTTTGGACCCCCTCTTGCATGAACTCATAGAGAAAGATGATAAAATACAAAACCACCTTCTTATGCCAGGATGAACCTTTTTCTACAAGCCATTACCCTCTGTTCCCACTGAGGGTTACCAAAAGAAACTACACCATTTGCTCAAAAAACTCCCTGAAAAAGCACGAGAACAAATCCGTACAGACACACCCCTGGAACCCCGACCTGGGGTATTCTATCTGCATTTCAAGATCCATAAACCTGGAAATCCTGGACGCCCCATCATCTCACGCATTGGCACCCGGACAGCAGGATTGTCTGGCTATGTAGACTCCCTCCTCAGGCCCTACGCTACCAGCACTCCCAGCTATCTTCGAGACACCCCTGACTTCCTGAGGAAACTACAATCCATCGGTGATCTTCCCGAAAACACCATCCTGGCCACTATGGATGTAGAAGCCCTCTACACCAACATTCCACACAAAGATGGACTACAAGCTGTCAGGAACAGTATCCCCGATAATGTCACGGCAAACCTGGTGGCTGAACTTTGTGACTTTGTCCTCACCCATAACTATTTCACATTTGGGGACAATGTATACCTTCAAATCAGCAGCACTGCTATGGGTACCCGCATGGCCCCACAGTATGCCAACATTTTTATGGCTGACTGAGAACAACGCTTCCTCAGCTCTTGCCCCTAATGCCCCTACTCTACTTGCGCTACATTGATGACATCTTCATTATCTGGACCCATGGAAAAGAAGCCCTTGAGGAATTCTACCATGATTTCAACAATTTCCATCCCACCATCAACCTCAGCCTGGACCAGTCCACACAAGAGATCCACTTCCTGGATACTACGGTGCTAATAAGCGATGGTCACATAAACACTACCCTATACCGGAAACCTACGGACCGCTATTCCTACCTACATGCCTCCAGCTTTCACCCAGATCACACCACACGATCCATTGTCTACAGCCAAGCTCTGTGATACAACCGCTCAGACAGAGACAAACACCTACAAGATCTCTATCAAGCATTCTTACAACTACAACACCCACCTGCTGAAGTGAAGAAACAGATTGACAGAGCCAGAAGAGTACCCAGAAGTCACCCACTACAGGACAGGCCCAAAAAAGAAAATAACAGAATGCCACTAGCCATCCCCTTCAGCCCCCAACTAAAACCTCTCCAACGCATCATCAAGGATCTACAACCTTTCCTGAAGGATGACCCATCACTCTCACAGATCTTGGGAGACAGGCCAGTCCTTGCTTACAGACAGCCTCCCAACCTGAAGCAAATACTCACCAGCAACCACACACCACACAACAGAACCACTAACCGAGGAACCTATCCTTGCAACAAAGCCCGTTGCCAGCTGTGTCCACATATCTATTCAGGGGACACCATCATAGGGCCTAATCACATCAGCCACACTATCAGAGGCTCGTTCAACTACACATCTACCAATGTGATATATGCCATCATGTGCCAGCAATGCCCCTCTGCCATGTACATTGGTCAAACTGGACAGTCTCTACATAAAAGAATAAAAAGGAAAAACTTTTTCACTAGGAGGGTGGTGAAACACTGGAATGCGTTACCTAGGGAGGTAGTGGAATCTCCTTCCTTAGAAGTTTTTAAGGTCAGGCTTGACAAAGCCCTGGCAGGGATGATTTAGTTGGGGATTGGTCCTGCTTTGAGCAGGGGGTTGGACTAGATGACTTCCTGAGGTCCCTTCCAACCCTGATATTCTATGATTCTACGAAATGGACACAAATCAGATGTCAAGAATTATAACATTCAAAAACGAGTCGGAGAACACTTCAATCTCTTTGGTCACTCCATTACAGACCTAAAAGTGGCAATTCTTCAACAAAAAAACTTCAAAAACAGACTCCAACGAGAGACTGCTGAATTGGAATTCATTTGCAAACTGGATACAATTAACTTAGGCTTGAATAAAGACTGGGAGTGGATGGGTCATTACACAAAGTAAAACTATTTCCCCATGTTTATTCCCCCCCCCCCCCGCCCCCCACTGTTCCTCAGACATTCTTGTCAACTGCTGGAAATGGCCCACCTTGATTATCACTACAAAAGGCTCCCCCCTCCCCCGCTCTCCTGCTGGTAATAACTCACCTTACCTGATCACTCTCGTTACAGTGTGTATAGTAACACCCATTGTTTCTTGTTCTCTATGTATATAAATCTCCCCACTATATTTTCCTCTGAATGCATCGGATGAAGTGACCTATAGCTCACGAAAGCTTATGCTCAAAAAAATTTGTTAATCTCTAAGGTGCCACCAGTACTCCTTTTCTTTTTCACAAAGCGAACACTCCTTCTCTGTAATGGCGGATGGGGGCTGGCTCTAGTCTGAGGGAAAAACTGCCCTGAGAAGGGACGGGGAAGTCCTAGAGCAGTGGTTCCCAAACTGGGGTTCATGAACCCCGGGGGGTTCGCAAAATGTTACGGGGGGTTCTCGGGAAAAAATTCCCTAATGGTGGACAGAGCTGTCCCTAGGGACCCCGGGCAGCATGGGGCCAGCAGCCCGGAGCCCCTGGATTTCCAAGAGCTAAGCAGATCAAAGCAAGCATATCTATCACACTGAGGAGATTTAAACTTCAAGACTCCTTATAAGAAATGGAAAGGGAGGTGGATATTTTCCCCTGTTTTTAAAATTAAATAGACAGCTAGTATTGTTTCTAAAATTGTTAGAAAGAACAAGTTTAAGCTTTGCTGGAACGTGCGTTGTGTGCCTGGACTGCTCAAGACCTGAATGCTTGTGTAGGAGGAACTCTTTGAGTTGGCTTCTTAAATACCTTCACGCTGTTTCACATCTAATACTCCTTGATGAAACATAGGAGCCTTGTCTTATAACAGGCTTATTCAAAGTGATACACGCGACGAAAGTGAGATCTTTGGAATAGTGTTGCCGTTTTCATGATGTAATAAAAATACTATAATGATAAACAATAATTAATAATAAATGGTGTGTAATAAGCATGATATAAAAATAAATTTTATATTTCCAAGCTCATTGCTTTTCTCATTTATACTCAGGTAAAGGAGAAAATCCCTGGAAATATTCCTTTTTAGGAGGGGGTTCGAGAGACTTGACATTTTACTGAAAGGGGTTCACAGGCTGTTAAAATTTGGGAACCACTGCCCTAGAGGGGTGAGATGGGAGCTGAGTCCCAGAATAAAAGGGGTTAGTGTGCGCAGGGGGCGGAGCAGCGCTCCAGTGGGCGGGGGGCGGGCAGGGCTAGTCAGTCAGTCAGCCAGCCAGCCAGCCCAGCCCAGCCCAGCCCAGCCCCGCCCCTCAGTGCGCAGGGCGCCCCCTCCCAGTGAAGCTCCCGCCCACAGCGCCCTGGCCGCCTCATCCCCCGCCGGCTGCAGCTGGGGAGCCGCGGCGCTTGCGCAGAGGCAGCGCCAGCGCGGGCCGTCTCGGGAGCCGCGAGCTGGGTTGCGGCCGGGCGCGGGGGGGGGGGAGCGGAGTGGATCGTGCGCCGCTCCCGGAGCGGAGAGAGGAGCGCGGCGCGCCGAGGTCTGTGCCCGGGGCTGCCCCTCTGCCGGGGCGGGGCGGGAGGCTGGCGGGTGCACTTGGGGGGTACCGGGGGGTGAGCTGGGCTGATGGGGGCTTAGGCACGTGGTCCCTGGGCGTGGGTGGGGGCAGGGTACAGGGACTGGTGCGGGGGTGCAGGGTACGGGGTGTGGCAGGCGGCGCCGGGGGGTGCAGGGTAGGGGGAGTGGCAGGCAGTGTCCAGGGGTGGGTCCGTGGGGGCAGGGTACGGGGACTGGCAGGCGGTGCCCAGGTGTGGTTTCTTGCTTAGAGGAACTCTTCCAAGTCCTTCCTCTGCCGCCCCAAAAGTTCGGAGTTGGCGCTGCCTGTGTTTCTTCTTTTCTTTTGGGGGGTGAGGTGGTTGGAAAAGTTTGCTGTGGGACTGCGTTTAGTTGAGAGAGCCTGTGTATGGTGTGTTGGGGGAGGCAGCTTGCGGTGCTGGCTGTCCGGGGGAGTGATAACGGGGGTTTCTTGTCTGATTTCTGTTCTGGCCCATTGTGCTGCTGAAAATCAACAAAGGGGGTGTCTGTTTTGCAGGCGGCAGCAGGGTGTGACAGATGTGGGGGAGGGAGCTGCTCTTGCTCGCATTCTGTGTTCAGTAATTGTCTCTTTTGGGAGGTGAGAAAAAAGATCCTTTCAGCTCTTCCCCCCCCACCCTCATAGTCATCTGATGTTGGGTGTTTGTGACTGTGAGCTGTTTTGTGGATGGTGGCCCTGCCATTGATTGACATAACTATGGATTGGTTGTTTTTTTAAAAGGGAGATCCCAGTGTTTGGGTCTGTCACTGTAGTTTCTGTACTACATTCAGTTTTAGGTAGCTGGGTATCAGGAAGATAGAGGGAATTTAAGGGAAGAGTGAACCCAATGACTGTGGCTGGAGATTGATGAGGAAAGTTCAAAGTGTATATGTAATGTGTGTGTAGATATAGATATACATATGGTGGGTGGATCCTGCTGTAGAGGTTGCCTGGCACTTCCCATTATAAGACCCAGTTTTCAGTTGCTTATAACCTTGCTGAACTTTAACTGTTTGGGTGGAAATTTTCCATCCTGGGTTCCAGCCTCAGGTTGTATTTTTTTAAAAAACTTTGTTTTGTTTTTTAATTTAACAAGTCTAGGAAAGAATATGTTCTGCCCATGTTAAAAAATTCTATGGTTTTGTTTGGAAAGCTCAGCTACTCTAATGCTTTGGATCAGGGACTTGACATTTGGCTTGTAATTGGCCTTTATGTTAGAAATCTGCCTCTAGCCATCCCTGTTAACCACACAAATTTGGCCAAGTTATAAGCCTTTGAAAAATTGCAGTTAACATATGCTTGGTAGACACTTCTAAGATTTTAGTAAATTCCCTGAAGATTCTGTCCATGCTAGGCGTGCTTCAGGCAGCGGCTGAGCAGAACTTTTCCTGTAATTGCAACTCAGGGCTGTTGCTGGCCATGCCAGGTCTAGGTCTTCGCATCTGAACGCTCTATTTGGAGGACTGAGACTGGCTGAGCAAAAGGATTGAGACAAGCAGCTGAGAGAGAGGAACTCCATGAGCGCAACATTACGAATTTGTTCTCTCCATAAGGATGGAGTTTGCATTTGAAGCAAGAAAATTAGGCAACAGTTGAAAATGGTGCTTTTGATTAATTGAGATGTACAAAGGTCTGGGGGGGGTGGTAATGAATGTTTTGACCCCCTGCAATCTGGCTTCTGCTTCCTTCACTCTGTTGATATATGACTTGTCAAGGACTTGACTTTTTCTTTGCTAAATCTCAGATTCTCTACTCTGTTCTTTTTGACTTCTCTACTGCTTTTCGTGCTCGTAATCACATCCTCCTTAATGAAATATTATCCAACCAAGGCTTCCAGGATGCTGTCTGCTCCTAGCTTAGTGTTTCTGCAGTCTCTTTCTTTGGCCTCCCACAGCCATCTCTGCACGTTCTTCCGTGTTGCTCCTTAAATTCCAAATAAACTACTTGAAAAAATGGTATAGAGAACAATAAAGCACTGGTGAAAGGTGGATTGAATGACCTAATGTCTAACTTTGCTGTCCCTGCCAGCTATTTTTGTTCAAGTTCAAATGCTGGTAACTATTTAACCTTTTCAAATCTAATCTAACAATACCCAGCCATTTCCTTGTTTACCCTTTACTATCTGCTAATGGGTCTTGTTAAACAAAACTCTTTTCAGTGTCTGAGGTGTGCTTGGTCCTTCCCCCTTTGTAGTTGATTGTTGATGCTGCTGTTAATCAAATTCTCTGTAGTGCTGTAGCAATCAGCAATATTGAGTTACTAATCAAAATTGTAAATTCCTCCCATAAAATCAAAATGTGTCATATTTTTAAATCAGAATTTAGAAAACTGCATGCTAACTGCCTAAAATCCTGCTGAATTTTTGGTTTATTTAAAGCATTCACGTCCTGCCTTAAGCTATTGTAGTGTTGAGTTGTGGTATTTCATGGTAGGGATGACTGTTTCAAGGGTAGAGAATGATTTTTGTTGTGCAGCTTGTAAAGTATTTATAATTCTAGATGTAGCTATAAATACAATTGGATATACACTTTAATATCGGGCAGAGACTGACTTTGTTCTGTGTTTGTACATCCACTAACCAGTGGGGACCTGGTCTGTGACTCGGGTTTCCAGGTACTATGGTTATACAAATAATAATAATGCTGCCTCTTTCTAAACTATGGAAAAATACTTTTGGCATAAAATGAGACTTCTCTAGTGTAAGTGTTTGCAGTTTGGGTGGGAAAACAGGTCTCGTTAATCTGTTACTTGCTTTTGGATGATGCAGTTTTGCGGTAGTGTTTTGGCTTGGCTACACTTACATTTGATAGCGCTCTAACTTGCTGGCTCAGGGGGCTGAAAAATCACCCCCCTGAGCGCAGCAAGTCAGAGCGCTTTAAAGCGCTAGTGTAAACAGGCTCCCAGTGCTCAGAGCTAATCCCCTCGTGGCGGTGGATTACCAGGAGCACTGGGAGAGCTCTCTCCCAGTGCTCATGCGTGACCACACTCGCACTTCGAAGTGCTGCCGCGGGAGAGCTCCAGTGTAGCCATGCCCTTAGACAGATTTGTGTGAAGTGTTCTAAAAGATCCGAATCAACAAATTAAGCTTTCTGTATTAATTGCTAGTTAAAGTGACAGTATTTTAATAGTGATCAATAAATTATTTAGTCGGAAATCCTGTAACATTTTTAGGCTAGTGATCAGTCTATTTCAGTATAGCTTCTCCAGCAGTGGTCAGAATCAAGTGCACCTTTCTCATGTCAGTAAAATCATGCTGCATGCAATCCGGGAATAAACCGTCATGGGGGAAGTTTCTTAACCCCAGCCATTAGAGTTTGGCTTTGTGCCCTATAGCATGAGGATCTATATCCCTTCCAAACTCTTGGTTTGTTAGGATTTTTTATGCGTTTGGAGGGTGTGGGATGTTATTTCCTATTGTTGTAACTCTGGATACCTGTTTTCTATATAGAAACGCCTAATCCTTTTTTAAACCCTGCTAAGCTCTTGGACTCTGTGTGGCAATGAGTTCCATAGTCTAATTTCAGGTCTCAGCTTATGTTTACTTTATTGTATCTCTAAATCCATAACTTAGGTAAAATTTCAACTGCCTCTTTGTAACCTTCATCGTCTTAGCCATATCTCAGTAAAACAGTTTAACACCTGAAGAAGGGATCCTCTTTGGCTGAAAAACTTTAGTACTGTTATCACTGCTCAAAAATATATGTTTACCCACTAGCTGCTAGGCATATGATGGGGCTTGTGGGGGGAAGTACCAGTATGAGCTAGAGGGAAAGCCCTGCTGAGAAGTTCAGCCTCCTTGCATCTCCCCAACTGCTTGCTGGTAAAGGGGTGGTGCTGGGATTTTTACCAGGGTGCTGTTCACAGACTCTGCTTAGAGTCTCTAGCTTTCATATCAACCTTTGGATTCTAGATGTCTCTGCTTCTAGCTACTTGCCGAAGGGGAGAGGGAGCTTTTGGTTTCTCCTTTCCCTATTCCTCACCCTCAAGACTCTGGGCTGTTGCAAGGAGTGATAGGGAAAAGAGGTTGCTGCTATTGCCCCAGTCCTTTTTTTTTTTTTTTTTTTGTCCTTGTGGATAATTCTTGTGCCTGTCTTCTATCTCTTCCCTAGCTACAGCTGACATTGACATAATTCTTGAGGTTCTTACTATTGTTCATTCCTTACTGAATAACAGCCATGAAACTGACTACTCTTGCTAATTTCACTGTGTTGTTGCTTGGCAAAACTGTGAGCAGCAACAACAGAGGCGGTGGACAGGTGGTAACCCTGTTAGTCTGTTTGGAGATTTAGTAAGGCAACGCTACATGAGTCTACTTTTCGTTTCCAATTGGGAGACTTTCTTTGTAAATCATAGGGCTAGAGAGGTAACTTTTTAAACTGAAAGCTTAAATTTTGCAGAAACTGAAGTTAGGTGACAAAGACACTGTGAACAGCTTTTCACTTTTCAGAGGAGCAGCCGTGTTAGTCTGTATCCGCAAAAAGAACAGGAGTACTTGTGGCACCTTAGAGAAAGCTTATGCTCTAATAAATTTGTTAGTCTCTAAGGTGCCACAAGTACAGCTTTTCACTTGTGATTTAATTTTCTCAAACCATGACTGTAATTTTAGTAGTATCCACAAATGTGTCTTCCCCATGTGCTTGAGACAGACTTTCCAATTTAATGACTTATTAAATTAATTTCACTGCAGGGTTAAATTTATCAAGTGACTTCAGTGAATGTAAAACACTTTACTGACTCAGATCTTTTAAAGCTAATTTTAAGTAGAGTATTAGATTTTTTTTTTTTAAAGTTCCATGACACACTAGCAGCCTGGATTGTTCTCTGTAAATGGTTTGTCTTACATTGGCTGTTTCTTTGCATGTTTTATATTCAGAGAGAAAACGTGTATTGTACTAAACTTCAACAATTATTTCAGACAAAAGGAAGTGAAATGTAAATGGAGACTCTTCTTCTGTTAAGAGGATACTGTTTTTTCTTGGCAGCTGCAATGGTTTATCCACTAGTGCTGGAGGTGTATGGAAAAATCATTTAAACTATACATTAATGCAAAAATGGGAAGAATTGCCTTGGCACTCTATAATAATTTAAAAACCTTGCCACATGATTCCATTGCTGCAGTTCTAGTGATTTTTTTTGTAGCATTGTACTTGACTGTCTAAAATTGGAAACAAACACAAATTACATATCTTCATGCAACTAGGCACTTTATTTTCAAGTTAAGCTTCAGCCAAAATGGGTCATTTGTCTTTATTGACTAAGGGCTAAGAGAGGATGGCAGGGGTCCACTGTGTGTGTGGGAGGGTACCTAACGTACAGTCTTCCTCCATGCTATGGCAGGTAAATATTTTTAAGATGTTATTTAAATGCCCTTCCTCCCCCCCCCCCCCCACACCTTTGTACTTTCAGAGCCCTGCTAGAACTGTTGACCCCTTTGGACACAATGGTAATGACTAAGGTGTGCTGTCAGTTATTTTCCATCCATAATGACTGTGGCTATGGAAGTGGCTCATTGGCACAGCCACCCAAGCTATTACACATGTTGGAAGAAAGGGGTCAAGTCCTATCAGGTTGAGACATGAGTTCAAAATTCAAAATGCTAGAAGACTTTGGATAATGGGTGATTAGTCTAAATAGAGATGATACTCTTAGCATTTTAACCTTCACACATCATACCAGTAACCCATAGTAAGCTTCCTTCTCTTTTTAAATGAATGAGCTTCTCTATACTAGAGGACAGAAGTCTGTAATTGAACTGCTTGTATTTCAGCAGTTCAATTGCAAGTGTTTGAGTCCACTCTTGCAGATTTGCCCCTCTTTTGGGGTATCTCTTTTCTAAACAATGGCAGTTGTTGATTGTATTGTGGTAGTGCCTACAGGCCCCACTGTGCTAAGTACATAAGAATGGCCATACTGGGTCAGTCCAAAGGTCCATCTAGCCTAGTATGTCTTCCAACAGTGGCCAATGCCAGATGCCCCAGAGGGAATGAACAGAGCAGGTAATCATCGAGTGATCCATCTCCTGTCACCCATTCCCAGCTTTTGGCAAACAGTGTCTCTAAGGACACCATCCCTGCCCATCCTAGCTAATAGCCGTTGATGGACCTATCCTCCATGAATTTATCTAGTTCTTTTTTGAACCCTGTTATAGTCTTGGCCTTCACAACATCCTCTGGCAAAGAGTTCCACAGGTTGACTCTGTGCTGTGTGAAGCAATTATTTGTTTTGTTTGTTTGTTTTTTTTTGTTTGTTTCCTTTTATTTGTTTTAAACCTGCTGCCTATTAATTTCATTTGATGACCCCTAATTCTTGTGTTTATAAAGGAGTAAATAACACTTCCTTATTCATTTTCTCCACACCAGTCATGATTTTATAGACCTCAATCATATCCCCCTTTAGTCATCTCTTTTCCAAGCTGAAAAGTCCCAATCTTATTAATCTCATACGGAAGCTGTTCCATACCCCTAATCCTTTTTGTTGCCCTCTTCTGGACTTTTTCCAATTCCAATATATCTTTTTTGAGATGGGGCGACCACATCTGCATGCAGTATTCAAGGTGTGGGTGTACCATGGATTCACTTTTTGTAACATTTGTACAGTGAGTCCAAACTCAATTTATAAGGTAAGTAGCTGGTGCTTAGCCCACAGTTAAATGCAGAACTACTAGATGCAGTGGCTTTTGGGAGACTTCAGAAGGCTACTGTAGAATAACAAATCCGGTCACTGTATGATGGAAGGAACACTTTGAAGATCTACTGAATCGTGACTTCGATGTTGATGAAAGCATCTTTGACTTAATCCCTCAATGTACCATCCAGGACAATCCTAGAACCACCAACACTTCTTGAGGTAAGAAAAACCATCAGACAGATGAAGAACAATAAGGCATCTGGACCTGATGGAATTTCCACTGAAATCTTCAAAGAAGGAGGAGAAGAACTGGCTCACCAGCTTCACGCCCTAATCCTCAAGAACTGGAATTCAGAAGAAATCACAGCCGACCTTAGTCACGATCATGGCATTCCTACCTTCAAGAAAGGAGACAAATCAGATTGTGGAAACTATCAAGGAATCTCTCTGTTGTCCACATATGGAAAGATCCTCACCAGAATTCTCCTCAACAGGCTGCTCCCTCTTGCTGAGGAAATCCTCAAAGAATCACAATGCAGATTTAGACCAACTCAGGGTATTGCCAACATGGTCTTCACTGCTCACTAACTTCAGGAAAAGTACCATAAACAACACCAGCCTCTCTATATTGACCTCATTGACTTCATAAAAACATTTGATTCCATCAACCATGAGGCTCTGTGGAGAGCTCTCATCAAATTTGGCTGCCCACCAAAATATGTTGCTGTCCTCCGACCCCTCTACAAGAACATATCCATGACGGTTGTCAGCCGTGAATCTGAAACAGACTCCTTTATAGTCAAGACAGAAGTCAAGCAAGGTTGTGTCATCCCTCCAAACCTCTTCTCCATCTTTCTTGCTGTCATTCTCCTCGTCACTGAATTCCTCTCCAGACTTGATATCCAATACAGAATGGAGGGCAAGCTGTTCAACCTCAATTGCCTCCTATCCAAGACACAGACTATTATTGGATCAGTCATGGAACTTCAGTATGCAGACAATTGTGCCTTGTGCGCCCACTCAGAAGAAGATTTTCAAAAAACAGTTGACATCCTCTCTGAGGCCTACAATCAACTGAGTCTCTCACACCACACCAAGAAAACGAATGTAGGATTCATAAAGGTTTATGTGCTTGGCAACATTCAGGGCACACCCGGAGTGTTGTGTAGGAGTAGTGCACACACTGCTCCATCCAAGGGCATCAACCTTGGAATCTCGCCAAGATGATATGTATCGTGGGAAGCCTCTCAGGACTGGGCTCAAGGCCCGAGAGCAAGGAATGCGGTAGACAGAAATTGGTAAATAAGAATGTTAAACAAAGCCAGTGTATTCCTTTTATCTGTTGGAGAATGTAATGCGCGGGGGGAGAGAGAGAGAATAAAGGGGAAGGTGAAAAGCTGACAGGAGAAGCCTGTTAGTAGAGACCAGCCTGCTTGCTTGCTAAAAGCTGTATTCTGTCTCATCATTGAACCGCCACAACTGGCGCCCAAACGTGGGGCCCTCAGCACTCACCTCGCCCGGCAAGGGTTTCAGACGCGTCACTCATCCGCTTCGTGGATCCCGGTGAGTATTTTTCGTTGTGGTGAGTATGGGAAGCTCCCTCTCTGCTTTGCAAGTGCAACACCGCAATGAGCTACAGTATTTGCTGCGTAAGGCTCAGCATGACTGCCCCACTCGAGAACTCACTCTCCTGCTACAGGAGGTGAGTGCCCAATGCCCGTGGTACCCTGAAGCCGGAACCCTTAAGCTAGCGGACTGGGAGCGGTTGGGCCAGACATTGCACAAAGAGCCTCGGGCGTCCGTGCAGGCTTTACATGCCTGGCACCTCTGCCGCGACGCGATACAGCGTGTCGCCCCGGACAGGCCCTCCCTCGCGAGGCTAGTGATCTCGCCACGCCCGTCCGCTCCTGCAGCCATCCCCCCTCCTGACAATGCGACACAGTGTGTCACCTCAGAAAGACCCTCTCCCGCGCCAACAGAGGGGCTGCCGATCCCGCCACCCCTGTCCGCTCCTGCAACCATCCCTCCCCCTGCTTCGCCCCCAGTGCCTCTATTACCACCGCCTCCCTGGCCTTCCCCACCGGAGCCGGTGTGTGATCGCCCTCCGCCCGTGGGGCCCCATGCTCCGGGGCCCCCCGGGGGGTCGTCTGCGTCTGCTCAGGGGCTTTCGCTGGTGCAACAAATGGTTCACGCAGCGAAGACTCGCTCAGATCTTACAGCAGAGGAGCTGGCTGATCTGGTCTCAGTTTGTCCGGTGACCTGGCAGGATGATGGCCAGGGCAACCAGGTTGCAGACTGGGTCAGTTTGCCTTACTCGGTGATCAGAGAGGTAAAGAAAGCAATTCACGAGTTTGGCCTGACTAGCACGTATGTACGTGGTCTCATTGAAGGGCTCGGTACTGGGTACACCCTGATCCCTGAAGACTGGAAGGCGCTGTTGGGCATGATGCTGACGCCCAGTCAGTATGTTATTTGGCTTAGTGAGTATTGGCAGATGGCGGAACGCCAGGCCCAGGTATATAGAGAGCAAGGTATCATTTATGAGCAGTTGGCAGGGGAGGGCCAGTTTGCTATCGTTCAGCTGCAGTCTCAACTCCCTCAGGCCGTCTTCCCCATTATTTCCGCCTGCGCCCAGCATGCTTTCCGAAAGGTCCCGGATTCGGGCAGGCCTACTAAAAGCTTTGCCAGTATCCGTCAGGGTGCATCAGAGTCCTTTATGGATTTTACCAACAGATTGCAGGAGGCTATCCTCCGACAGGTGGATAACCCTGCGGCAGCTCAGGAGATCCTGTTAAAAATGGCGGTTGAAAATGCGAACGAGGATTGCCGCTGTGCTCTCCAGGCTGCACAAGCCTCTGGAATTCTAGAGCTGTCGGACATGCTGCGGGCGTGCCAAAACATCGGAACCCGAGCACATAAGGCTGGAGTTCTGGCTGCCGCCCTGCGAAAAACCGGGAAGGAGGGGAAGCGTTGTTACCGCTGTGGTAAGGAGGGTCACTTTCAGCGGGAGTGCCGCTCATCGACGGCACCCGCCCGCCCCTCAAAGAAGTGCCCCAAGTGTCGGAAGGGCTATCACTGGGCTAATCAGTGTCGTAGCGGGTCAGGAAACCGCACGACGGGTCCCCCCCGAACCCAGGGCCAAACGGGGGTGTTTCCCACTCAGACAACTGTTCCTCTGCCTTAAAATCCATAGACTCCATGAGGGCGGCGACTGCCGGAAGTGCAGGGCTTGATTTGATTATGCAGGAGGACGCTGATTTTCAGTTGCCAGGGGAGGTTTGCGCCATACCTACACAGGTGACGGGACCTCTCCCTGCCGGATTTGTGGGTCTGGTTCTCCCTCGCTCACACGCTGGGAAACAGGGTTTTTTTGTCATCCCAGGAGTCATCGATGCTGATTACACTGGTGTTATTAAGGTTCAGGTGTGGACCCATCTTCCGCAATCGCTCCCGCGTGGATGGTCAATTGCACAATTGATTTTAGTCCCCTATCAGGTGCCAGCCGCAGAGGATCGAGCCCGGGGCGGGAACGGCTTTGGATCGACGCTGTCTCAGTCGCCGTCTCACAATACGTCCTCTCCACTTGTTGCTCTGACAATGTCGGTCTGCCCCTCGAAACCTCAGTTAACACTTCTCTTAAATAATGTTCCTTTTACAGGGTTGGTGGACACTGGAGCTGACGTTACGGTGATTCGTGATCCGGAGTGGCCAGTCGGTTGGCCAACAGTTCCTTCTAAAGAGTTGTGGGGGATCAGGGGTAGCAAACCCGGGCGCCAAAGTTTGTCTTGGGTCACGGTCTCTAAACCAGGAGGCTGTGCCCTTGCTACAATCCGCCCTTTTGTACTCCCTGTCCACCTCAATATTTGGGGCCGTGATTTACTTACAAAGCTGGACACCACCCTCGATATTAATATATAATGGCCCAAAATCCTCCCTCACCCACCTTGCCATCCGCATTACCAGTGGTATGGCAATCCTTAGGGCCCATATGGATTGACCAGTGGCCCCTCCCTCTAGAAAAGCTGAAAGCGCTTCATTCACTTGTACAACAATATTTGCATGCACAGCGCTTGGAGAGCTTTACTAGTCCTTGGAATTAGCTGCTGTTATTTTGGCCTTTCAATTTTTTGCTGATTGTCCCTTTAATTTGATTATGGACACGCATTATGTTTATCAGGTAATTGATCATTTACCCCTTGCCCTCATTACCCCTCAGGTCGATGCGGACCTTCTTGGCCTGTTTTTGTCCTTACAGTATTTCATCACCACTCGTAATTTCCCTTATTTTGTTGCTCATATTCGCAGTCATACCCCTCTGCTTGGGCTACTCATTGAAGGCAATGCGCGCGCCGATCGCGCGTTACGTGGTCAGGTAAATTCCCTTTTTTCTGACCCCACTGAAAGCCATTCCTTTTTTCATCAGTCTGCCTCTGTTTTGGCCCGACAATTTCATATTCCTGCTGATCATGCACGTTCTATTGTTCGTTCCTGCCCCCACTGTGCCGCTGCTGCCCCTACCTTTTTTTATGCTGTTAACCCCAGAGGTACCGCAGCAAATCAGCTATGGCAAATGGATGTCACTCATGTGCCACAATTCCGCCCCTATTCCTTTTTACATGTTTCTGTTGATACTTATTCGGGGTTTCTGTGGGCAACCCCACGGCGTGGGGAAGCCACTGCTAAAGTTATTCACCATTTGCTAGCCTGTTTTTCTGTTATGGGTCGCCCAAGCCAGATTAAAATGGATAATGCCCCAGCCTATTGCTCCACAGCACTTTTCACCTTTTGTGCCCAATGGGACGTCCATCTCAAACACGGGATCCCTTATAATTCCACAGGCCAAGCCATTGTTGAACGTGCAAATCGCACGCTAAAAACCTTGCTTGACAAACTATTAAAACAAGGGGAGCTGCGTCTCCGAATCTTAGGAGACATTCAGCAACAATTGCATATCCTTTTGTTTACTTTAAATAATTTAACGCTGAACGCAGATCAGCAGACCCCCGCGGATCGGCATTTTCACAAATGGAAAGACCGCGTGTCTATTACCATCAGCTCCCCGATCCGCAATGGTTGGGCCCAGTGCCTTTAATCACTTGGGGTCCGGGATATGCTGCTGTGTTTCTCCCTGCAGGACCGTTGTGGGCTCCGGCCTGGTGTGTGCGACCGGCACTGAAACAGCATGGCGTGGCACCAGGGCTGTCGAACCCCATACCGGATTTTCAGCTGACCTTGGAGGAGACCGCGGTGCCTCCCTGGTCGACAACGGCGGGACGGAAACAGAAGAGGCGTAGCGTCCCAAGCCAGCCCGTGACATGGGGAGCAGTAAAAGCATTGGTCGCCGCGGCTCAACGAAGACTGGCAGCAAACCAACAGCCAGAGACTCTTGAGACTTTGTTTGTGGCAATTCTCGCCCAAATTACTGCTAATTCTGTACTGATTGTATGCCTTTTGTGCCTGCTATTTCCTGGAGGGGTTGATTCGGGAGCGCTTTCTCCGTTACAGGCCCGAATGACATATAACCTATGGGAAAGATTGGCTTCAATAGCAAATGTTACCCACTTTTGTTTATCTGATTCTGTAGCAGCCGGAGAACTGTTAGGTACATGCCTTATTTCAGTATGTCATCACCCTGAGGAAATTGGGAATGAGATGATGCTCGCCGCTTACTCGAACCTCTCTTCCCAGTACTCTAGCATGGCTAATCGGGGCCAGGCCAATCACACTTTACCTTTTTAAGCTTATTTTTTGCTGCTGCTGTGTACAATGTATTCCTTTTTGTTAAGGCTTTGTCGAGACCCGCCCTGGCAGGCTCCACGAGTTATGACCTTGCCTGTCCGGGAGTTAATTGGCTTGCAAATGCAAATTGATGGCTACCATGAGATGGCCGAGCACAAATAAACAAAAAAGGAGGGGATGTAGGATTCATAAAGGTTTATGTGCTTGGCAACATTCAGGGCACACCCGGAGTGTTGTGTAGGAGTAGTGCACACACTGCTCCATCCAAGGGCATCAACCTTGGAATCTCGCCAAGATGATATGTATCGTGGGAAGCCTCTCAGGACTGGGCTCAAGGCCCGAGAGCAAGGAATGCGGTAGACAGAAATTGGTAAATAAGAATGTTAAACAAAGCCAGTGTATTCCTTTTATCTGTTGGAGAATGTAATGCGCGGGGGGAGAGAGAGAGAATAAAGGGGAAGGTGAAAAGCTGACAGGAGAAGCCTGTTAGTAGAGACCAGCCTGCTTGCTTGCTAAAAGCTGTATTCTGTCTCATCATTGAACCGCCACAAACGAAAGTGCTTCACCAACAGGTTCTGAACTACCAGGATCCTGCTCCCACAATCAAGATAAACAAAGGGACCCTGGCGAACGTTGAGCGCTTCCCCTGCCTCGGTAGCTATCTGTCATAGAAAGCTGACATTGAGAAGGACATTCAGCACTGCCTCCAATGTGGCAGTACAGCTTTCGGACATTTGAGAAAATGTCTTTGATTATCACATCAAGAGCAAAACCAAACTTCTTGTGTACCAGGCCATTGTCATCCCTGCTCTCCTGTACATACCAAAACCTGGGTCACACACAGTAGGCATCTCAAGGCTCTTGAAAGATATCATCAATGGTGCCTCCACAAGATCTTCCAAGTGAAGGGGGTTAACTGATGCACCAACATCTGCACTATGTACCAAGCCAAAGCTTCCAGCATTGAAGCGATGATCATCAGCCACCAACTCTGTTGGGCTGGTCATGTTCTTTGAATGCCAGACAATTGACTCCCAAAGCAGGTCACGTTCTCACAACTGAGCCATGGCCAACAGATGAAGGGAGGGCAGAAAAAGCACTTCAGAGACACCCTCAAAGCCAACATGTAGTGCAACGTTGACATGAACTTATGAACTAAGCCCTTGACTGATTAAAATGGAGAAGTACCTTGTGGCAAGGATCCCAGCACTTGGAGACCCAACGAAGACCGAGAAATGGAGAAGGAGGTAAGAACATGCCACAGCCCAACTCAACAATCCTGATCCACCCCTTCCACCAGGAAACATCTGCCCTGACTGAGATGAATGGATCCCAAATTGGTCTCATTAGCCACCTGCAGATGCACCAGCAATAGCCAGCTATCATTTCTTGGAAGACAATTCTCCTCAAACTCCGAGCGATCGCTGATGATGGAACTATAGTGGGAGGATTAGTTGAATTATATTATCTAAACGGCATCCACATTGGCACTAGAATACTTCAGTCTGCAGCATAGTCTCTTCAAAACAGTATCCAGCACATGTGTAAATCAATGGAGTGCTTTTGTGTCTGTTAAAATTCTACCTGGAACAAACAATACTTGGCACAGTAAATGTCTCTAGTGTGGACAGGGAAAATATGTATTTTAAAAATACATATGCATGGAAACTCCCACATCACTTAGATCTGGGGGCAAAAATAGCTGTTTAGAAAGCTTCAGATTTTTTTCTCTTCATATGGCTGATCCCTCTTTTTTTGTGTTAGAATTTAAAGCGCTGTGAACATCTGTTGTGACTATTTTTTTGACTAAGTTTTGCATATCCTTTCATTTTTTTAAATTCAGTTTTCAAACATGACAAAACATAAAAGAAAATGTTTTAGGCTTTCTGTACTTATTATATGATGAGCAAACGAAATGCCCTTGTCTAACTTTTACATGCCTGCTATTCCATGCACTTAAATATTTACAGTTGCTAATTTCAGTGGACTGGAAAAATCCCGTAAGTACTTTGCTTAGTAATCTTATCCTATGTGCTTTGTTTCTGGGAGAAAATAGGCAAGGCAGGAAAATAGGCAAGTCTAAACTTGCTGACAATGCAGAACACTTAAGACAGTATTCATTTTCAAATTTCTCTTGTTCAGTGTGGTACTTAAAACAAGAGAAATTTCTTTCCTACCCTTTCCTGGGTAATTTCCCTAAACTGAACAAGCTGTAAGTCATTCTGTGTGTACCAAGGAAACACTAAATATACTCAAAGAGAAGGAGGACTTGTGGCACCTTAGAGACTAACAAATTTATTTGAGCATAAGCTTTCATGTAATTCTGATTGAGATCAAATCATCTTTTTTTCTTGTTCCTAAATAGAGTAGTTTCTTCATAAAGGTTCTTTTTCACATCGTTACCACAAACACATTCTGCATATTTATAATTTTCATGAAAAGTCATACTGGCAAGTGAGAGATTATCCAGGATGTTTCCAGCCACAGTGTAGCTGATACCTAGCTTGACATGAGTAAGGGCTTGGCTATACTTGCAGATGGAGACCGCAGCAGGGAAAACGCCATCGTGTGTTTACACTTTCAGCTGCAAGCGCACTGTGGCCACATTAGCAGCTCTTGCAACGCCACAGAGAGCAGTGCATTGTGGTAGCTATCCCAGTGTGCAAGTGGCTGCGGCATGCTTTTTAAATGGTGTGTGTCGGGGGGGGGAGTGGAGAGCGTTGTGTGTATGTGCGGGGAGAGACTGTGTTTTGGGGGCAGAGTGTATCAGCATGTTGTCTTGTAAATTCAGACAGCAGCAGACCTCTCCCTGCCCCCCTCCCCCCCACACACACACTGCAACAGGAGCATTCCACAGTAATGGTTTGCTTTGTCCCGGAGCAGATAAGCATGCCGGGTGTCAGTCACGGAGCTTTGAAAGGGGATCTCCGCATGCCTGCAGCCGAGTTCAAAACAATGACAAGAGTGGCTTGACTTTAGGGGATTATGGGATGTATCCAGAGGCCAATCACAGTGCAGTAATGCAACATGTCGTCCACACTGACACCCTGGCGTTTCAGCCGGGGCGCAGCAAGCTTTATGCTTCTCATGGAGGTGGATTACCAGGGGCACTCCAGCTGCAGATTCCGGGTGCTCTAAGTGCCTTGCCAGTGTGGACACCTCAGGAGTTAGAGTGCCCGGGGCTGATTTAATGCGCTCTAACTTGCAAGTATAGCCAAGCCCTAATTAATGCATGGAGGAAGACCTTATTTCTTGGAAGATAATATTAGGGAGGTAAATGAATTATCAGGCTGAAAACAGAAAGTTTGTGCTAAATGAGATCAGCAAATAGGTTAGCAGGCTAAGAAGACAGAATGTCTGAGCCAGCCGAGATAAGAACACCCAGGCAACTGTCTGTTATGAACTAGGAAACGAGGGACAAAATCTAGGGTTGTAGAGATGAGGTAAAGAGGAAGTCGAAACATGGGCAGCGCATGGATGGAGCATGCGGTACGGGGATTGGTTCTTGCTAAGAAACCAAGCCAAAGCTGCTACAGTGTCATAATTCAAAAAAAAAAAAAAAAAAAAAACACAATCCTAATAAACTACTTTAGATTAGCTTTAAAAGATCTGAGTCAGTAAAATATTTTACACCCATTGGAGTCGCTTGATAAACTTAACACTACAGTTAAATTAATTTACAAAAGCCATTAAACTTGGAAGTCTGGCTCAAGCACATGTGGAAGAGAACCTATTTGTAGCTGATACTACAAACCACCATCTGGAGCGAAACAAAGCTGATTTATCTTTCTAAAAAAAAATTGTCTTGTCAAACACTGGGGTAGTATTGGTAGCGATGGGAGAACTGGGGAAGGGGCTATATGATTTAAAAGTTTGAGTCGACATTATAGAATGGGTTTACATTATAGAAAAGCACCTTTAAAGGTGGTGGCATATAAATGAGTCTGGGGTTTTTAAATGAGACTGGAACATTGTGGAATATAATCAAGTCTGGGGTTTTTCTAAGTCAAAACAATTGTACTTTAGTAGGCCCAGAATGTATGGTGGGCATGCATGCAGATAGAACCCAGCTGTTTTGATGGCGAAAAATACATAACACCCCAGCCCAAAGTAAGTATCTCTACCCTAGAATCATTTGAAAAAGGTGCTCTACAGAAACCGTACAGAAGAGAGGCTATGGCAACCATAATGGGTGGCACAGGAGTTGGGGTGTCCCTGTGGAATTCTGAAGACACGAGGAATTAAACCTTAAAATTAACTTGGTAACTGATGAATTTGGTTTAGCCATTTTAAAAAAAAGGAGGAGAGATTAGTTCTTTAACCTTGCGGCAGGAACTGTTGTTTGTTAGTAATATGAGCAAACTCCACTGTGCAAACTTTGAAATGAATTCGTATATTTGTAAATACTGTAATTAATTGAATAATAGCCTTTCTCAGGCAATTGCGCGCAGCATATATGGTATCAAACTTCTTATGCATCTAATGCAGGGAATAGAAAAGAGAAAGGAGGAGGAGTGATCAATGTTGTTAAAACAGCACAGTTATCTAGACCACACCAGTGGAAAAAGGAATGGATAATATTGGGGAAGAAAATTTGCAAAGCTACAAGATCCTGGACTCTGGGCATCACACAAAATTAATAAATCTATGGTTCTGATTGCTATTCTGAAATGGAGAGGGAACTACTAAAGAACTGATAATGTGAACAGTATGGTACAATAGTGAATGGGACCTACAAACAGCATTATCCCATTGTGAAGATAGCTACACAAGGACAAGGTGAAATAAACACAGCCTGCTGTAAACGAATTGAGCACAGATGGTTCTGAGACCATTTGGCACAGATGAACCTGACCACAAGTGGTGGAGGTTGGACCAGTCTAGTCATTAGAGAGAGAAGGAGGTGGTACGGCTCGGGGACACAGTATGTTCTCTGGGATACCACAACTGTTTGGTGGGGACAACATCATGCTAGGGGAGCCTGGATGGATTTTGACTGAACCTCCCCTCTCTGGCTCAGATTGGGAGAATGCAACAGTCCACGACAGCCAACGCCAAACGGGAATCACTGGTGAACTATCTCTTTGCACACATACCTCCCTGGTCCATTAACACTCCTTTTTTGGTACAAAGGAAAATAGAGCAATGGGCATCAATGGCTTTAATAGCAGAGGAACAAGCAATTTGAGATAATAGTGTACAGGCAGTGGAAACACCCTGGTGGGCTGTGCCAAAGGAGGTGAGCTTGCACCTCCTGGTTTGTACTTGGAGCCTACTTTTAATGGTGGTTCAAATGATTAAAACCATTGTGGTTTTGGGAATATGCTGCTGGGTAATAAACTTAACAAAAAAGAGCACAAAAACAGGAATATAATGCAAATGAAATGAATGCTAATATAAAAAGACAGAATTGGGGGGAAAGTAGCTGAGTCCTGGCATGACATGATTAATTAACACTTGGAGGGAGGCTTTATTTCTTGGATGATAGAGTTAGGGAGTTAAATTATCAGGCTGAAAACAGAAAGTTTGTGCTAAATGAGATAAGCAAATAGGTCAATAGGCTAAGGAGAAAAAATGTATCACCCAACTAAGATAAGAGGAAGAACACCCAGGGAACTATTTGAACTAGATAACAAGGGACAAAATAAACTAGGAATGTAGAGATGAGGTAAAGAGGAAGTCAAAACCTGCACAGTGCGTGGACGGAGCATGTGGTACAGGGATTGGTTCCTGCTAAGAAATCAAGCCAGTCCTAAAATATATGATGCGATGCTTAGTAAATGCAATGAGATATATAATGTATATAGAGGGAGAAGTTTGTGTAACTTTGGAGCTGTGGTGTATCCTGCATTCACCACTCCGCGTCTGAGTCTGATCAACTCAGTGTAGCATGCCAAATAAAGATAACTGAGTGACGAAGGCTGGAGTTGAGCTGAGTTCTTGGGAAGCCGAGTGAAAAGAGGTCTTGGAGGGAATCCTAACACACAGACATACCTGTTCTGAACTCTAAAACATAACTACATAAATATCTGCATTGGTAATTTATGGAGCGAGAATGCACTATTGAGGGAATGTGATAAAATCTATATTTGAATAGTTGAAAAACAAAAAAAAAATTAGTTACTATACCTATTATGTGATTAAAATCTATGTGCAAGTAATATAGATCATTTTGTACCTTGGATAATCTTTTGCCCTTCAAATAGTCAGATCTCGGTTTCCTAACAATGAAATGAAAGTTGTACATTTATCCTTAATCCAAATGACTTAATGGCTAATATCAGATACAGACTGGCATATTTGGAGACTGAAAGCTTGTATACAGATGCCTTCACCTAAACTGGAAAATCCCTAAGTGGCTTTGTTTTTTATGTTGGGACTGGGAAGGAGAGAGAACATGAAAAGAGCTACAAGAGGGAAAGAACAATGCAGAAATAATGATATTCTTTATACTGTGTGTAGCTTTTTTAACTTTAAGATAGGACAGGTCTTGGGTCTTGATCCTATGATTTCTTGTGTGGACAGACTTCTTCCCTTGCAGTGGAATTGCTTTTTGTGGACTGTGCTCAAGTGCTGTCGTCCACCTAGACAGAAGAAACTGCAGGATCAGAGCCTTGGACTGTACGCTAGGAAAAATCATCCAGTGGTAAGTAGGGAGACTTGCAGGATATAGTGCCCTTTCTGTTGATTGGATGCGAGATAGAAAGTATATTGATACACAACAGAGCCCTCAAACTCTCATCTTAAGGTATTTATCTGTCGTAGATTCAGATTCTGTAGAATGCAAGGCTTCTTTCTTATGGTTTTGAAGGTAACCTACCTAATAAGCAATGATGTAATGTTGTCTTAGACTGAAAAGAGCTCTGAGTGGGTAACAATATCCATTATCTCAGTATAGCATTAACTTCAAACAGTGTTCTTCTTCAAATGGCAGATGTGTGTTCCAGGTTAGTGAACACCCCGAGTGGGCGTGTATTCTAAGTCAGGTGTGTTTGGACCTAGCACACTAGAGCTAGAGACTTAATTTTCCTGCAGCGGTACCTATCAGGATGGCGCACGTACCCGCAGACTCCCTGTGGCCTCTCCCAAGACTATATAGAGTGGTGCCATGCTGATCCTGCCCTCGTTTCCTTCTTCCTGCTAGTTGCCTGAGTTGGAGCTCTCCATCCAGGCTTTTCTCCTCTTGGTTTTTTTTCCTGTGCATCGCAGTTAATTATTGAGACTCTATTAGTATAAATAGCCGTTAGAACTTATAGTTTAGTGTGGTGGTTTTGTCAGTTTAGGTAGTTCTGTAGTTAGTGTCTGGTACCGAGCACACGTTACGCAGTGTTCCCCTGGTTTCAAACACTGCCCTCTATATGAGATCTGTCTTCAGTAGTGACCCCCCACATGTGCTGCTTATTGTGTCTTGGTAAAAGACATATTAAATAAAAGTGTAGTGTCCCTTTAAATATAAATATGCCTGAAGCAGCATAGTGGATCAGTCTGAGGCCTACTTCACACTGGGACCTTCTTTGGACTACTCGGTCTGTCACCCACAGGCATCCTCTACCTGTATGGGAGTTTCGGACAGACCCCCTAGACTCTGATCCTTCCTCAAGAAGGGAAAGGTTTCATTCATCATCTCCTGGGAGCCCTTGAAAGAGGAAGCACAAAACAGATCAGGGCCATCTGAAACTGAAGAGAGAGCCATCCTCCTCTTTGTTGAGGACAGGATCTCAGTGTTGTCAAGACCTAAGTACTCAGGGTAGAGCCAAGCTGTCAAACCATGTCTCCCCAGTACAGAGACAGAAGGATTCTGTTACCATACTACTGACTCCAGAACTGCCTGTGGGATGGCTGTCTAGCCTGGTAGCTGTGCCTGCTGCTGTGATGGTGCCACTTTTGGTACCAACAATCCCACCAGCATGTGTGGCAGCAACAGACTTGCTCTGTCTGTACCAGACTCTCCAATGGCACAAGATAGGTATAGCATTGGTACCTCCTGTGTTTCTGGGCCCCCGGACCTCTTCTGCTTTGGGACAGAGATCACTAGTGCTGACAGCTTCAGTACTGATGAAAAACCAGCTGCCATCTTCAGTATATATGCCTGCTGGCCTAGCACTGGTACCCCACTCAGTCCTTTGACCTCTGTACTGAGGGGTTCATTGAGTGGGGACCTACTAGGTCTTATTCATTGGCACTGATAGTGGACCTTTTCTCAGTACCAAATACTTCTATCAGGACTTCAACCTCTTGGGACGCATTTATGGTATCGACTGTGGTTCTGATGCTTGTACTGACCTTGCCCTGGTTTCACTGGATTGGACACCATCAATGCCCACTGGTTATTGAGAGGCTTCCTTCTACTCCAATTCTGAGTCCTGCAACTCATCTCTGTCACCGCATTGAAAGATTGCACAAGCCATCCAAATGTGCAATTGAAGGACAACATTGGTACTGAAAGCGGAGCTGCTCTTATGGCAAGGATAGGTCATCCTGGCTGATTCTGTCTTGGCTTGCTACACATACTATACTCTTACAGTGGCTTCTGTGGGGTGTTCCTTGCTCCCACAGATCTAGCTCTCTGCCCCAGTTGAAGGGAAGATTGCCACTTTTTGTAAGGTGGAACAACCTTCAGAAAGACCTCTGCAGATTTAGGATGCTGCTTGTCTTCCTGAACCACCTCTGTTGGATGAGCCCTTGCTGGCAGATTAACTTTTCCCTCAGGGGATACCATCAGTTCCAGGAATTCTGTCCTTGTCCTCTTTGGATGACTCAGTGAGCTCAGGTTCAGGTGGGTCTCCACACCCAGAGGATTTTAAATCCTACCAAGACCTACTTAGGAGACAACTACAGCTTTGGGTATCCAAGCTGAGTTGGTATGGGAAAATATCTACAAGTTATTTGACATCCTTCGGCCAACGACTCCAGGAAGGGTAAACTACCTGAGTAATTGTATTTTGGTGTACACCAAAATACCCGTCCCCCATAGCTAAACATATGGACTAGCCATACCATGTTCCATCTCAGGGATCTGAGTGTTTTTTCTTCTCACCCAGTGTCAAACTTCCTAATCGTTGTGGCCACTAATGAGACCACAGGAAGGAAGATTTAAGTTGACTCCAAGGGAAAAAGAACCTAAAAGACTGGACTCTTTAGGAAGAAAGATTTATTCTACTGCCTCACTCCAGATGAGAATAGTGAACTAACAAGCTCTGTTAGCAGAACATGATTTTTCTCAAGTGGGAGGTAATATCTAGATCGCTAAATGACACAAAAGAGGAGTTCCTGGCTTTCCTAGCAGAAGGTTGGCTGGTTGCAAAAACCTCACTCCAATCCACTCTTGACATTGCAGATGCTTGCTCCAGGGCAATGGCCTCTGCAGTTATGAGATGGGCATCCTGGTCATGTATTTCCAGTTTAACGCCAGATATTCAACCATCTATTGAAGACCTATCTTTTGATGGTCAGTCTTTTGTTTTCAGTTAAGGCCGATGAGATGTTGCACTCCTTTAAAGATTAATTTGCTACCCTCCTTTCACTGGGAGTCTGTCCAGCCACCAAGCAATGCGACTAAGTCTCTACTGCAATAGTCAACAAAGAGACAGCTCTTCTATCCTCCGAGGCAACATGACATCTCAACAAGGAGATATAAGCCTCAGAAGAGGAGGTCATCTAACTCCAGTTTTAACAAATCATCTCACCCTCCCCCTGCTGTAGGGAAACACACCTTTTGACTTCTTCTTTGAGGACAGTGATACGATCAGCGGTGGTCTTTCTGTCCCTTTTTCCCCTTTGGGGACAGAGTCACATCCCTCAGAAGTTGGGAGGCAACAACCTCAGAAGTGGGTCCTAAGTACAGTGGGTCTGGTATATTAATTCCAGTTCTTCTCCATTCTTCCTGCCCACCATCTTTCCCTAGCCCCTTTCAGGGACCCATCTCTTGAGTCTAACTGTAATGCTTCCTGGGGGAACTCAGGATTCTGAGATACCTCGCTGCCACCTGCCCTTCACCTGCAGGACAAGCACTTCACTCAAGGGAACTTCCCTCATTCTAGAGCCTAGACTTAATTAACTAGATACTTTCATGTCCTAGAGTAATAGTCACCAAAGTCCTTGCAGTGTTTTACAGCCCGGCTTGACAGTAATCTCCCTTCACGAGACTGACACTGTGTCAGCTTGTCTCCTCGGTGAGGGAGGAGTGTATTTCCTCCTGTGTGTTTCCTTGTACCCCCAGATATTCCCTCACAATCCTTTGTCTTTAGTCATAGACAGGATGTTCTGTGCTGTTGTTTTTATTCTGTGAATTTCCTCTCTCAGACTTTGCAAGTGTGTGTGTGTGTGGGGGGGGGGCGCTAACTACGCAAATAGGCCTACAATGTGAGTCCACACATGACTCGATAGTGTCTATTACGTCCTGCCTGAAAGGAACATGTGCAAGGCATATCACTTCCTAGTGGACCTGCCTTAAATCCAAGACCCTGAGAACATAATTTTCAGTATAGATACATAACATCTTAAATATTATATGTACATATATTTCACAGTGATTATGACTACCAGTGGGTTAGAGACCTAAAATGTCACTCTTTGAATTATTCTGCATATATCTGACCCAGGGGATCTCTGTAAAACCCTATGCAGCCCTTGTGCCCTCTGCCGGTTAGCAGTAAGAGGTCAAAGTACTACTTCAAGAAGTTTGGACTCTGCTTTCCCTGAGGACTGTAGAGGAAATTCCCCTGCAGTTTCAAGGGCAGGTTTTTTTCTACTCCTGCTATTTTCTGATCCTCTAGTCTTAGAGGACTGATGCCCCTATTGGATCTTCGGGCTCTCAACAAGTTCAGCAAACAAGATTCCACATTGATTCTTCTGTCCCTAGATTGCAACTGTTGGTATGCTGCCCTCGATCTTTGAGATGCATACTTTCACATGGCAGTGTTAAGTCACAGGAGATTTCTCAGATTTGTGATCGGAAGCTGCCATTATCAGAATATGGTACTTCCCCTGGCCTGTGATCAGTGCCTCATCCATGTCTTCCCTTAATTTGATTGGCTGGTTCAGGAGTCTTCCCAGGACAAGGTTCGTTGCCATGTCAGGTTCATCATCTGCTGTTCAGTCATCTGGGACTCATTTTGAACAGGAAAATGTCAACACTCTCTTTCTTAGAGACTTGAGTTCACTGGGCTCTATTTGATTCTGAGTCTGACTACTGTTCCCCAATAGTAATTTCAAATGATTTACAATTTATGCACGTTCCTCAGGTTTCATCCCTCTGGCATTTCTTGGACTTAAGTTGGTAGGTCACGTGGCTTCTTGTACTTATGTAACAGAGTATACATGGCCATCTCCTCTAGAGAGAACAGGAGTTGAATCTTCATATCAATGTCCTTGGGTTGTGGGCAGTTCGCACAGCTTGCCCCGATCCTTTCTCTCTCACATCAAGGGCTTGCCGGTCCAAATGTTGACGACTAATGCTATATCTGATCAGATTTGCCAAGTGGTAATGAGCTTTTGGGAATTTTGCATCACAGAGGACGTCACTCCTATCGCTGCACACTTACCTGGTGTACAGAATCAGCTAGCTGACTTCTTCTGGAGGGGATTCTCCAACAACCACGGGTGGTCTCTCAAAACCAGCCTCCTGAGGTGTATTATTCGGGTGAGTGGCATTCCTGAAGTCAATTTGTATTTTTACAAAAGACAGCAAGAAGCATCACCAATTTTATTCTCAAGTGGACCACAGTCTGGGCTCGTTCACTGTTGCCTTCAAGTTGGAGTGGGGACTGGGGTGAATATATGAGTTTCCCCAATCCCTCTGGTTCCACAGGTCATTCACAGACAAACTAGGCCACATTAGGTTAATCCTAACAGCCCTGGCCTGGCCAAGACAGTACTGGGTGGTTGGTGGTTTTTTTTTTTTTTTTGGACCTTCACAATCTTTCAGTTTAACCATCTCATACTCTGCTTCTCTTTCAAGACCTACTGTCACAGAAGAAGGTTGAATACTACATCCAGACCCAAATAGCCTCTATGCTATGGCCTGGCTTGTGAGGGTATGTCTACACAGCAAAGAAACACCCGCGGCTGGCCCATGCCAGCCGACTCTGGCTTTCGGGGCTCATGCTGCGAGGCTCTTTCATTGCTGTGTAGACTTCCGGGCTCAAGCCCAGCCTCTGAGACCCTCCCACCTGCATCCGGGACGGATGTGAATGTTGGCAAATTGGTATTGTGTTCATTATTTAAATAGACTCAGAAACCTACACTGTACATTACTGCTTGTGAGTCATGGAATACACATCTAGAACCACCCAAAGAAGAAAACATGGTTACTTATCTGTTCTGTAAATATTAATCTTTGAGATGTGGGTGCAGATGTGTATTCTGTGACCCATTCTCCGATCCCCCTCTACTGGAACATTGGGCCATCTCCTCCGGTGTGAAGGAACTGAGGGGAGGTCATGTACAGCTCTATTTAGCCTCGGAGGTGGCCACGCGGGTGTGTAGGCCATGTATGCTGCCCCAACAGGTATTGCTGGGGAGGGAAAAGTCTCCGGCTCCAGTGCACTAAGCACAAACACACCTGAGCAAAATACACTTCTATGCAGATGTGTTTACTTCAGTGGAATATGTATCTCTACCCACATCTCGAAGAAAGAGAGTTAAGGAACAGGTAAGTAACTGTTGTATAACACTTATAGGACATTTAAAAAAGATGGTAGTTGATTACATGTGTTAAATGTGTGCAATTTGGTATAAATGGACAGATTGTGATAGGCCTAAAATTACCCTGCATAATTTGTTTTCAAAGTGCTGAATGCAACAGTAATCTGTATTAATTCAAAGTTTAGCTGTTTGTTATTTATGGTCTGTTAGCTGGTGGGCTGATACACCAACCGTAAAAGGTGAAATCCTCGTCTAAGCAACTGCCAGTTCTTTCACTCAAGCTTTTTCTTCATAAACGTGGAAACAAAGATTCAAAATGACACCAAGAAACCCAAAACAGTCTCACTGTCCCTTTGCCCTTGTATCCAGGGCTTCGCAGCCCTCCCTTCACAGCTGAAGCTTTCCCCCAGCTGGCTTCTGTTCCCAGCAGGTGTCTCTCAGGTCTTCTGCCTGACAAGTGCAGAGAGCCCTTTCCCGGTCCTTCCCTGACCCTGGGTCTGTCCTGTCTGCTTCTCTGCCTGGGAGGTACGACACATTACATGCAAGTTTGGTAGATCACATGCCTACTCCTACTCATGTGCCCTACACAACTACATCTCTCATTTTAAAGGGCCTAAGGACCATAACCGGCACATTAGGTTGCTTACATCTGCTCCAAGGTCCAATGTCTGTTACATGTCTTATTCTACTCTTGATTTTTGTTTGTCTACAATTTGTCATCTTTGGAAGATCCTCACTGGATCAGGCATTGTATATTCCCCTAACTTTGTAGCCCCTATCCATGGGCCAGAAATAATAATTTAATTCACCATGCTGAATGTAACATACTGAATATACGGTATAAATAAGTTCATCAGAGAGCATAACAAATGCCAAGTTAAGCTACATAGAGAATGGTTATGCAGAATAGATGGAATTCATAAGCAGATTCTATTTTATGTCAATATCTTTGAGTAGTAATAAAACTGCTTCTTAATATGTTTTGGTTTTTTTTTTAAAGTTTTTTCACAAGGCATTCACCATTTAACAAGAATTGTGTAATAGTGGGATAGTTTCTTCTTGAAATACTAAAAGTAGGCTTTATTTGGTGACACTAAAATATCAAAGCAGAGGTTAGACTTGGTTACCAGGCTTTGGATGTTTCCAACTCCGGTAGGAGAGAATGTTTATAGTATTCTTTTCTGCTAGGAAGAGTGTTTCCCAGTTAATCATTCTTTACAAAATTGACAGCAGTTTTTCCTCCCTTTTTGTTACAGACTCTCTCCATTTGCCAGTTCCCTGCCTGGGCAGTGATAAACATGGGCAGTGGTAAGTCTTTGTTTAAGCAATGCTGAGTATGCATATTTCTATAGTTATTCCATTTAAAGGAGGACTTTTCCACACTCCAAAACAAAAAAGTACAGAAACCTAGACTTCAGCTAGCAGCTTTTTTGGAACGTTGATTTTTGTCTTAATAAAATTTGTTCTTGTTCAAAGGAAGCTTCCCTTCTGCTTGGTCCTGAAGAGAAATAATAAACATATTCTATTTCTGCCAGAGACTCATCCTGACAGATAGAGGAACTGGTCACAGAACTAAAAATTTGTGGTAGCTGAGGTATAGTGATCTTGACTTGATCACATTTAAAAAGTGCAAATGGAATAAAGTCCACACCTGGTGCTTTAAAAGGCCCAGTTTCACAAAAACAATTATGAGCCAAATCAGCCGGGAGGAAGAATTAAACAGGAAAAAAAGGAATAATAGGGAATAGTTTAAGAACACTTTACTTGATGCCCAAAAAATCACAATCGAAGGAAGGCTATACTGGTTAATAAGCCAGATAAAAGATAAACAACTATATATAAGAAATGGAAGAAAGGGAAAGTGAATAGTAATGAATATAAATCAGAAGCTAGGATTTGTAGAAAATTGATAAAAGAAGCAAAGGGAAACCAGGAGAAATCTGTGGCCAGAACAGTTAAGACAATAAGCAGGGGTGTGTTTTTTTTTTTTTTTTTTTTTTTTAAAGAATATTAGGATCCAAAAAAATCCCAACAACGGATTTAGTCTATTGCTAGATGGGAAATCATACAATTATCAACAGTAATTCAGAAAACGCAGAAGTGTTCAATAAATATTTTGGTCCTGTATTTGGGGGGAAAACAGATGTAGTCATTGCAGTATGACACTCTGTGTTCCAGTATTATCTCAGAAGAATGTTAAACAGCAGCTGCTAAGTTCGACATTTTAAAATCAGTAGGTCCAGATAACTTGCATCCAAGAGTTTTTTAAAGTGCTCGCTTGGAACTTGCTGGACTGTTAATTTTGGTTTTCAATAAGTCATGGAATACCAGGGAAGTTCCGGAAGACTGGAAAAAAGCTAATGTGCCAGTATTTAAAAAGGGTGACTAGGAAGACCCGGATAGTTATAGGCCTGTCAGTCTGACATTGAGTCTGGGCAGGATAATGGAGTGGCTCATATGGGACCCAAGACGGTAATATAATTAATGCCAGTCACCATGGGTTTGTGGAAAATAGATAATGTCAAACCAGCTTGAGATCTTTTTTTATGAGATTACAAATTTGGTGGATAAAGGTAATAGTTTTGATGTCATATTATACTTCTGTAAGACGTTTGACTTGACTTTTTTAAAAAAAAACAAAAACAAACCTCGATACAAAATTAGCATGACACATAACTGTAAATATGGAGTCTTAATCGAGCGGATGTGTTTCTAGTGGGGCTCTGCAGGGATTGATTCTTGGCCCTACATTATTTATCATTTTTTAAGAATGACTTGGAGGAAAACATAAAATCATCACTGATAAAGTTTGCAGATGACAGAAACGTTGGGGGTGTGGTTGACCTAGATTGGTAATCTGGGTGCAAGCAAACAATAAGCATTTTAATATAGTTAATGTGTATATCTAGAATTAAGGTCATATTTACAGGATTGGGGGGACCTGATCTGGGGAACCAGTGACTCTGATTTAAGGGAAAAAAATGTGGGTGCGGTAGATAATCAGCTGAACGTAAGTTCTCTGTGTGACACTGTGGCCAAAAGGGCTAATACGATCCCCCTGGATGCATAAATGGGGGAATGTCAAGTAAAAATAGAGAGGCTATTTTACCTCTGTACGTGGCACTGGTGCGACTGCTGCAGGAATACCATGTCCAGTTCTGGTGTTCACAATTCAAGGATGTTGATGAATTGGAGAGGGTTCAGACAAGAGCCACAAGAATGATATAAGGAGTAGAAAACATGGCTTATAGCGATGGACTCAAAAAACAGACTGTTTAGCTGAAAAAAGACAAGGTTAAGGGGTGATTTGATTACCTACATGGGGAACAAATATTTGCTAATAGGCTCTTCAACCTATCAGGGGAAGGTGTAACTCGACTCAGTGTCTGGAAATTGTAGCTAGACAAATTCAGCCTGGAAATAAATTGTAAATTTACAACAATGAGGGTAATTGACCATTGGAACAATTTACCAAGGGTTGTAGTGACTTCTCTATCACTGGCAATTTTAAAAACAAAGCTGGATGTTTTTCTGAAAGGTCTGTGCCAGGAGTTACTTTGGAGAAGTTCTATAGCCTGTGCTAGACAGGAAGTCAGACGAGGTGATCGGTGGTCCGGTATAACCTTGCGGTGTACGAATACATGCATCAGAGCAGCAGCCGTGTTAGTCTGTATTCGTAAAAAGAAAAGGAGGACTTGTGGCACCTTGGAGACTAACCAATTTATTTGAGCCTAAGCTTTTGTGAGCTACAGCTCACTTCATCGGATGCATACTGTGGAAAATACAGATGATGTTTGTTTTTATACACACAAATCATGGAAAAAGAGGGTGTTTATCACTACAAAAGGTTTTCTCTCCCCTCACCCCACTCTCCTGCTGGTAGGAGAGAGATCACTTTAGATAAGCTATTACCAACAGGAGAGTGGGTTTGTGGGGGGGGGGGGGGACCTGGATTTGTGCTGGAAATGGCCCACCTTGATTATCATACACATTGTAAGGAGAGTGATCACTTTACATAAGCTATTACCAACAGGAGAGTGGGGTGAGGGGAGAGAACCTTTTGTAGTGATAAACACCCATTTTTTCATGATTTGTGTGTATAAAAACAAACATCTTCTGTATTTTCCACAGTATGTATCTGATGAAGTGAGCTGTAGCTCATTAAAGCTTATGCTCAAATAAATTGGTTAGTCTCTAAGGTGCCACTAGTACTCCTTTTCTTTTTGTGAATACATGTAATAGTTGTTATAAATACTGAATATACAAGTTCAATTTTGGAGGTTTGAAATATGGGCTCCATAGCTAAGATTGCACTGCGACTTCCATTGAAAGCAGGGCTAAATTTCCTCTGTGGCATACTTTAGCTGAGTTTAATTTCAAAACTTGGCATAATAACTCTTCTAGGGACAATCACGTTTTCACTAAACTTTCTTTTTCCTAAAGAAATGAATTTGCAGGAGAAACATCTTATCTTCCCTTTTTGAAATCTTGCCCTGCCTTTTCTCTTCCTTGAATTCATCTAGCTAAACAAGCATATTCCCCCACAAGCTTCAGACATATGTATTCTGGTAAGATCTCAGAACGCAGCCACTTTTTGAAATTTTAAAACTAAACATATAGGGGGTTATTTCCTCTAATTTCCCCTTCTCGTGTTCACAATTCAAGAATGATTTTGATGAATCGGAGTGGGGTTAGACAAAAGTCATGAGAAGGACCTAATTGAGTTTCACCAAGCTTAGCATACTGAATGGCTCAAATCTGTAAACTGCTGCAATTTCAAATTTAAAAATGCAATGCTTTTATTTCTGATTTTTCACAGGCAGTTTTCAGTCTCATTCGTCAGTGGGAGGAAGGGATTGACCTGGTTTTTGGGATATGTGGGGTTCAGCAGGGGTGTGTTCTGGAGAAGGGAAGAAAATAAGTGATTGCTCAGAGAGGAGACGAGGGGGAATTCAGTTCCTCTGTGCTAAGGGACCCTTGTCTTGAAGAATTCCAGTGTTGTTGCTGCTTTGGCTTCTTGAGTGCAGTGAGCTAGAGGGAGAGAAGTGTAGGGGATAGGGTCTGTATTCTGATGAACTTCTTATGGCTAGAGGAGTTTTTTCCCTCAACTCTGAAACCCTCTAGCTCAGGCCCCACTTTGTTCCCCTCCTCCCACACACACAACCCTACATCCTCCTGCTCATTATCCCTGATCATCCCCATGCCTTCACTCAAAACTCCCTCTCTTACAGCTCCACTCCTGTGGCACCCTACTTCCCTATCATAGTCCACATGTAAAACATATGTGTATAAAAGTTTAAAGGCTGGGGGGGGGGGCGTCTCTCTGGGGATATGAATGCAGCTCTCCAGATGACCATAAAAAAACTGCAAAGCGAGAAAAAAATCAGTTACTCTCTCCCCACATCTATATTACTCATCGATTCTGCTTTTGAATCACAGGTTCTGCCTTTCCACCATTCGCAGATGTGGGGATATGTGGGTATTAGGCCTTAAGAAATCTTACAAAGCAGGTATTAAAGAAATGGACTCGTTTTTGTTTATAAACATAGGTTTGTGAGGATCTAGAAAAATTCCATCTGCCTGACAGATTTTTGTTAGTGTCCATTTCAGTGGAGATTATTAGATGTATACAACATTGTAATTTACAACAGGGACTTCCATAATGAGCAGAACCCAGAAACCATACAGTAGTGAAAGTTGATACAATTAAAAGTAAAAAATATGCACTATTTAAAAATGTTCCAACATATGGCAAATAATGAAAACATCTCAAGTCCACTAGGAATTCAGCTGGATGCCTGCTCATTTCTGCCTTTCACTGGGATCAATATTTCCAGTTACTATTTCCTAGCATGCTGTGCAGAGAATGCTACTGCTGTTGACAAGTCTGCACAGACATACAGAGTGGTGAGGAGGTGAAAGTAATGCCATCTGTTTGGGCTGAAATTGGACTGATATAATTTGGGCTATGTGACTCATGGAATGTTGATGCTGGTTATGGTGCAACTTCATTCTTTTAGCATGTGTAGTGACCTTTTAGAGCTTGCTCTATGGTCTTAACGTGCAGGGAAGCTTTCAAATAGGGCATAAAGCAAATCCTGCTTACTGTCCAGGTTTTCATAATGCATAAATGTCACATTTGCCAGTTCCTTGATATTTGTTTCCCAGCCCACTTTCACTTAAGAATATAGGAGTAAAATTCATAATGCCAAATTTATGGCATTACACTAATTTCCATGGCAGTCGAAAAACCACAAATAAAACTGACAAAGTCAGTAGTATTATAGAGTGAGCTCTTATTACAAATATATATATTTAATAATAGCAGTGGGAATTAATAACGGACTTCAAAATGTTTTTGTAGCTCCTTACATGAAACCCCACTAATGTTTTAATAGTAACACTTTTTCAAACAAAATAGATGTATTTATTTAATAACATTTATTCATTTTTGTGGATATTCTGAGTAACACCAGGAATGTAACTTTAATTTTCCCTTGTCCTCTGTCTACAAGTAAAATGCATACAGATACACTGTTTCCTACATTACTACCAACCGTTTCAATTTAATTTAATTTCCCTTTTCCTCTCTATTTGTTCTTGATGAGACCCTGATGCTAGAGAGAGAGTTCTCTGCTTTTTTTTTCTTGGAGGGATAATTCTAACTATTTAGAAAAGCGAGATACTTCTAGATGACTAGTGTTCACAGGCTTCATGGCAAGGATATGGTTGTTTACAAGACTGCAATTACCTGTTGATGCTGGAATAGCAAACAAGTTGCCTTCATACTGCATCTCTCCCAGGACTTCTGGTGGTAGAGATTAGTGCCATATTTTTGTGTAAACCAGAGAACAGCTTATGGTAATTATTTTTGATTGAGTGGTAGCTACAGACTGCCAAATTCAGTTAACTTGATGCCAAAAGAGCAGTGACTGACACTCTCATGTTAAAAATATTTGGTTTTACGCATCCATGCTGTTACAAACATAATTATCTCCCCTTTTTTCATGTTGGAGATCCTGGACTTGCTGGACAGTGATGCTTAGAGTGTACAGTTCTTTATCTTGAGCTCTGCAATAATAATAGTAATGAATTCAGCTGCATTGTCACTTAATCTTTTGTGAGATGTCCCAGATATCTTATCTGAAAACTAGTATGAAATCACAGCTGTATGTTTATATGACAGTGGCCACAGAATACTAATATGGCAAGTTGGTCGCAGAATACAGTGCCATTATCTCTTTGTACAAGCCTTGGGGTGGTGACTGATTCTCGGTTATCACTATCTCAGGAGAAAAATAAACTTTCATCGAGATTGCTTTGACAAGAGAACCTTTTTTTGTGGTGTTTTCTATGTTTATATTGATCTCTAAGTAGGGATTTGAAGTGTGTCACAGAACCATGTGACTTTAATAAACACATGAGTGGCTGTATTGCATCAGACTAGTTCTGCTTCATTCTGTCACACCTGCCATGGTCTGTGACAATATGTGAGCTGGACTGATCATTACATATCTACCATGCCAACAAAGCATCTGGTTTATGCTTCTTAATGGGCTTTTCTACATCACTGAAATACAGGTTCTTGTGATGTGGGAGGGAAGAGAAACCAAAATATTTTAATTAAGCTACATGTTACAAGTAGACACAAATCCAACATTCTTGAATACTGAATTATTTTAATATCTCTGTTCTTGTTGGTGCACTTGAAACAGAAGTGATATATTTTTATGCTACAAGTTAAGTGAAAGTTGCTCATACTGAAATATTAAACCACTACTTAAAACCTAGGCCTAACCAATAGATTAGTATTTCATGGAAAATACCTGCACCCCCAGAGCCTAGCCATGGGGTCCCCCCTTGCCCAGATACTCACACCCTTTCCCCCCAGAGCCCAGCTGCAGGGCCCCTCTGCCCAGATGCCTGCACCCCCTCTCCCCTCCAGAGCCCAGGGATCCAGAGGGAAAAACAACCTGATGCTGGGTCCCAGGCTTGTGTGGTTTCATGTGCACCACTGTCCCTTTTCTCAGGGCATGCAGGGAACTGCAGCTGCCAGGAACCTTCTAGCTCCCTCTCCTTCCCCCGGCAGTGTCTTCTGTGTGCGAGCTGGGCTCTGCTGGGTCCAGCATCCCCTAGTGGCAGCCAGCAGCACTGCAGCCCGTTTCTGTGGGGGGAAAGGAAATTCTGCAGGCATAACATTAATTTCTGCAAAATTCTCCATTGCGCAGTGGTTCAGAATTCCCACAGGAGTAAATGAACGATTTGAGACATCTAGCATGTATGTCAGTAAACAGAATCCGAGAATTCTGTAATTGATACACAGGATTACAGGCACTAAAATGTGTTGTATAATCAACAACCAGAATTTACCTCCTCTTCAGATGTTTGCATAATCACCACTTGCTCAGGCCATCAGCGGGGTTTGTATTGGGAACCTATAACTGTATGAGCATAAGCTTCTACCACTGGATCGAAAATAGTGTCTCCATTAGCAGACAGAAGTAGTGTGCTATTAAACTCTTACGTGGACTAGCCACTTAGAAGATGAGACAGATTCACGCTCATGTAGTGTAGGTTATATTTACTCCACCTGTATTCTGTGAAATTTTTTTTTTAAATGGTTAAATATAACACCACTTCAGGGAGATGAGGGAGGAAGGGAACAGGAATCTGTCCCTTCAAATAAATTGTCTTCATGCTTCATCTCCCTTTTGAGTAGTTACCTTTCCTGTGTCTTGCTTAGCACCCACTCAGCAGCTTCACTTCCAGTCCTTTCTCTCTTCTGTCCTGTCTTCCTTTATAAATAGGGGACAGCTGGCTCCTGTTCCTTCTTTACTGACTTATGTAGCCCCTGATTTCTTTCCCACTCTTTCTCCAACAACACCCCAGCTTTACTAGGGTCTGGATTTCCGTTTTGGAGGAGCAGGCAAGGGATGGCAGATTTGCTCTAGCTGGTGCTGATCCCCTTCAGAGCTGGCAGTGCCCATTTTCTGACCGACCGGATCAAGCTTCCACATCATGGGACTTCAGCCAGGAACTGGGCTACATAAGTGAGAGATAGCGGGGGGTATGGGACACCTATTTTGTCCCTTTCCTTCTCCAAAGTTGAATACGCAAGTTGTTCTTCTACCTAGGAATCTGGATTTGGAAAGTTCCGTTAAAGTTAAATATGTGCTCACTATACTAAGTGTAGTTGACCTATTGGATGGTAATACACACTTTTGGTATAATACATTCCAGACTGAGTTTGTTTACTTAAATATTTGTTTTAGTGATTTCTAGCATTAACTCCTCTCTTCCCAACCCCTAGACTCTTGTTCTATTATGAACCCAAAAACAAGTTGAAAACTAGTTGGTTGTGTCCATTTACCTCGTTTTTTTCTTCGTTATCTTCTACAGCTACCATTTTTTTTTTATGGAATACCATAATGGGGAGCAAACAATACAAATGAAGAAAACAGTTTGTTTTTTCCATAGTCTTGGTTTAATACTGTAACCATTCTGATGGACCCAAAATTTTCAAGAGACTGATTTTTAAGTGCATCAATTTGGGGTGTTAAAGTTGGACTTCTGTAAATGGACTTGATACGCAGAGCACTCAGACTCTACAAAATGGTCTTAAGATATATTGAATTGGGCACCCAAAAGAATGGTTAAGATAGGTAAACTGTTTAAACACAATGCTTTTCAAGGCTGTCAAGTGATTAAAATAATTAATTGCGATTAACGTGCAAATGTATCGCAACTAAGTGCACTATTAAACAATAATAAAATACCATTTATTCAAATATTTTTGGATGTTTTCTACATTTTCAAATATATTGATTTCAATTACAACACAATACAAAGGGTACAGTGTTCAGTTTATATTTTTTATTACAAATATTTGCACTGTAAAAAAACTAAATAGTATTTTTCAATTCACCTAATACAAGTACTGTAGTGTGATCTCTTTATCATGAAAATTAAACTTACAAATGTAGAATTATGTTAAAAAAAAAAACTGCGCTCAAATAAAATAATGTAAAACTTTAGAAAGCCAACAAGTCCGTTCAGTCCTACTTCTTGTTCAGCCAGTCACTCAAACAACTTTGTTTACATTTGCAGGAGATAATGCTGCCTGTTTCTGTTTACAATGTCAATGAAAGTGATAACAGGCGTTCACATGGCACTGTTGTAGTTGGCATTGCAAGATATTTCCATGCCAACTGCAGTAAAGATTCATATGTCTCTTCATGCTTCGCCCACCATTCCAGAGGACCTGCGTCCATGCTAGGGTGACCAGATGTCCCTATTTTGGGGTCTTTTTCTTATATAGGCTCCTATTACCTCCCACCCTCGTCCCACTTTTTCACAGTTGCTGTCTGGTCGCCCTAGTCCATGCTGATGATGATTTTTCGGCTTGATAACAATCCAAAGCAGTGCGGACTGATGCACCTTCATTTTCATCATCTGAGTCATATACCACCAACAGAAGGTTGATTTTCTTTTTTGGTGGTTCGGGTTCTGTAGTTTCCACATCAGAGTGTTGCTCTTTTAAGACTTCTGAAAGAATGCTCCATACCTCTTCCCTCTGATTTTGGAAGGCATTTCAGAATCTTAAATCTTGGGTCGAGTGCTGTAGCTATCTTTTGAAATCTCACATTGGTACCTTTGCATTTTGTCAAATCTGCAGTGAAAGTGTTCTTAAAATGAACATGTGCTGCGTCGTCATCCGAGAGAGCCATAACACAAAATATATGGCAGAATGCTGGTAAAACACAGAGCAGGAGACATACAATTCTCTCCCAAGGAGTTCAGTCACAAATTTAATTAATGCATTTTTTTTTTTTGAGTGTCATCAGCATAGACATGAATGGACTTGTTGTTCTAAAGTTTTACATTATTTTGTTTTTGAGTGCAGTTATATACCAAAAAAACCAACAACCCTACTTTTGTAAGTTGCATTTTCACGATAAAGAGATTGCACTACAGTACTTGTATAAGGTGAATTGAAAAATACTATTTCTTTTCATTTTTACAGTGCACATATTGGTAATAAAAAATAATATAAAGTGAACACTGTACCCTTTGTATTGTGTTGTAATTGAAATCAATATATTTGAAAATGTAGAAAAACATCCAAAAATACTCAATACATTTCAATTGGTATTCTATTGTTTAACAGTGTGATTAAAACTGCGATTAATCATGATTAATTTTTTTAATCACGTGAGTTAATTGTGATTAATCAACAGCCCTAGCTGAAAGATGATAAATCATGATAGAAATGTTTAAGGATTTTGAACTCCAATAAAGACCCTGTAAACTTTTTCCAATGACTGTAAGTTGAACTTGTAAGAAATCTTGATCCTTCTGGAATTTAGGAAGCAACATTTATTTTCATTTGGCAAATTCCTAATGAATGACTGTCTTTTCTTTCCTGTTCTCTGGTTTTCCACACTATTATTTTTTGGAGTGATAGAAAAGTGAAACTTGCAGTGTCACACACTTCAGCTGGATAATGGTTTTTGTAAACTCTATTTTGCTGTTAGCATGTGGTGTAAAACAGTAGGGAATGTCAGCAGAAAAAGCTGGATCTTGTATTTGTGCTTAAAATAGCCTTGAGGACCTGATTCTCAATCAGGATCTCATGTCCAATTTATTTTAACTTGTGCACATGGTTACTGAGATTGCTTGCTAATTGTGCATTTGCATATGTAAATTCCTATCTTGCATCTAACTGGTTTATTTTTGTGTGTAAATATTTGATTCACGTGCGATTTCATTCTGTCTTTTTGGTATCTTGGGGTTTAATATTCACATATTGAATTATTTTAAAAGGAAATTACACACATTTTTGCTACCCCAAAACCTAAAGATTTACTAGGAAAGAAGTACAGTGCTCAAGTTGAACAAACTAAAATGTAACGTAAATGTTATAGGTACGGTTGGAGTTTCTTTAATGCCATGGTAGCTTGCGAAGTTCAATGTTGCATAAGAGAATGTGTAGACCTTCAATTTGATCAGCCATTCTGGAGTGTGATTCTCACTAGGTATTATGCAGAAACATATTATTTATAATGCCTGTGAGAATTTCAGATATGATGCCCCCACGTAGTCATAAGTACTTTTTGGAGGGGGAGTTCACAGCCATGTACCATTTTCTCCCTGTAGCCCTGAAAGGAAGCATTTAAGTGGGTTCTTAAGTTCATCTTTAATCAGGATGGTGCTTATACATGTGCTTAAGTCCCATTGACTTCAGAGTTTAAGTTAAACATGAGCTTAAGTGTTCTGAATAGGGATGCTGTGCTGAGTGAGGGCCTGTGGTTGCACTTAAACAATCTTTGGCATAATACCTGTAATGTTCAGAAGTCTATGCAAAAGTATTTTTAATAGCCAGTAACACTTGGAGAAGCCTCTATATAATATAAAATTTTTTAAGTAAAGAGAATGCTTTGAAAAATCTCTCTCCAGACAACAAATTATTTTCTTTTGGGCAGTTTTATTCTGAACTTTTGGGAATGTATCCATACAATATTTTTAGAGGTGATCTTTGTGTTCTCTTCATCTTTTCAGTGTTCCTTACAGAAAACAAAGCCAACTCTGTGTTAAAAAGATACCCAAGAGCCAATGGATTTTTGGAAGAGATAAAGCAAGGGAACATAGAGCGTGAGTGCAGCGAAGAAATCTGTACCTATGAGGAAGCAAGAGAAGCTTTTGAAAACGATGAGAAGACAGTAAGTTGGGTTTTTTTGTTGGTTTTCTTTTTAATAATTGAATTACTTAATGCAAGCTTAAGTGTGTGCTTAGTGGCCTCCAGCTTTCCTACATTGCACTAAATTTCTTAGCTTATTCATTTTTACTAAATGCATTGTGAGAAAACCAGTAAGCTGCTCCACACTCTTTAGGATATTGAACATCCTCCTGTGGAGGGGAAGAGAATGAGTGTGCATGCCACAAACATCTTATTTAAATCATGCATTTAAAGCCATGAGAGAGAGCAGTTGAAATGCAGAGTACCCAGTAAAGACACTTATTCTAAAAACAAGCAGAATTGAAGTAGCTTTCCTGAAACTAGCAGCTGCACACCAACAGAGTACTTGTTAAGCACCACCTATGTAAAACCTTGAAAGAATAAGGCCCTGATCCTGCAGTGCCTTGCACATGGGCAGAGCCCCATTAATTTGAATGAGGTTCTGTGTCGGAGCAGGAGCTGCTCATGCATAATTCTTTGCAGGATCAGGGTGAAAGTCTGTAAATAGAGGTCTGGTATATGCCAGAATGACTGTTACTGTTCAGGGCAAACAGATACCCACCTGGAGGTCCCTTCCAGCCTACATTTCTATGATTAGATGACATCTTTGATTAAAACCTGTTAGAAGGGAGTATGACTTGCAGCTGTCACTTACAAAGCAGTTGGCCCAGAATCTTAATATAAGCTGCATGCAACAAATAAAAACAGTGTGCGCAGTCTCTGACCATGGTATGTTGGCTACTATAATGTTTGAAGTACAGTATTTTCGGGATACATCCCTTGAGTTCCCTATAGAAATGGATGAAAGTGGGAAGAATTTTTTGGGATAGAATATAAGGTTAACAAGGAAGTTGACATTTTATAGTGGATAACAACCACTATTTAGTTTTCTGGCCCATATTTTAAAAAGTTATCCTGCTGTCGTATGCATTTGCAGGAAATCATACGGCCCGGTATTAGAGGCCTTAATTCCTCATCACCTTTTCTCTGTGCAGTTTATAAAGGAATCCTAACTGTGTTTTAGCTTTTTCTGCACATTTTTCTAGCTACTTATTTTATCTTAAACATACCATTCCTGGTGGTCTCCTTGGAAAAATGTAGGACTGGAATGGGAATTTTCTTACTTAGCCACTAAATGAAGGGGCAGGAGATTGCGTCTTTAACAAAAATAATTCTTTCTAACTCTCTTTTAAGTGTGTGTGTGTGTGTGTGTGTGTGTGTGTGTGTGTGTGTTAAAAACACCTTTATAATTCAGTTTTATACAGTCTGATTAAAAGCACTTTACCTCCTAGTTGCTCTGGTTTCATTTTAGTGGTATTTTCAATCTCTCATAGAATCTTTTTGGCAAAACAGGTAGGAATTTCCTTCAGTGCTTCCGGGACCTCTTGTGTATGGGCCAGATTTTGAGAGGGAGGAATGTCAGGTTATCTTCTCAGTATTGACCAAACTGATCCCGAGTCCCATAATGCTTTATGGCTGTACCAAAGATGAAGTGGAAAACTAATGCTTGTGAAGCTCTAGTTATATATAATGCTGATGCTGCAGTTTTCCCATAAAAGGGATGAAATTGTAATAAGGATTGTGAAATTGGCTCTTGCAAACAGATTTATTAACCAGAAATGTAAATTACTTTTTCCTCTAACAACGTGTTTGACTGGGTAAGGTATGGTGTGCAACTAAGGGCTAGTCTACGCTACCACACTTCATTGGCGCTGCTGTAGCGCATCTGATGAAGACGTGCTATGCCGACGAGAGAGCGCTCTCCATCAGCATAATTACTCCACTTCAACGAGAGGCAGAAGCTATGTCAGCAGGAGAGCATCTCCTGCCAACTTACTGCTGGTGTAGACAGTGCTTAGGTCAGTGTAAACTGCATCACTCAGGCTTTTTCTTACCCTTGAGTGATGTAAGTTATATCAACTTAAGCAGTAATGTGGACAAGTAGTTAGTAGTAAACAAGTAGGGTATATCCTATATTCTCAAATGCTTTGTCTTCAGAGGTTGAAAAACTATGAACTGTATTCCCCAAAATGGTTTCTACTCATGCTAAGCTTTATTGTGGAAATACATTTATAGTTAAACTGTTGCAATCCCTATTCTTTGTATGTCAGGAAAAACAAGGTGTATGTCCTGCTGAGACTTGCAAAATATGCAGTCTACTAGGTATGGATTATCTGTGCTGAGTGTGGTTTGTACAGACACTTTTATGTCTTGTAAAACTTATGGAGCTAGATAAGAGAAGAAGTGTAAGGTCTGTGGTGATAAAGTGGAATTTGTGGAGTTTTTCCATCAATCATAAACAAGTCTGGCATAAATATAAGTGGGCTTGAAAGCATATATTGAAGCAGCTCTATGGTGTGATGTGTAACGCTGTGAGACTGCTTCCTAGAGAGAGTAATGTATGATTTCTTTTCGTGTTCTGTCTTGCCTTTTGACTTAATAAACTGATTGAGCCTGTCTTATTGAACTGAAGAAAGCCTGTTCCATGCAGCGAATGGTTACTTTGTCCTGGAGTTGAGTGGTGGCAATCCATACTGATAAAGCAATTTACAGTCCCTACTTTGATGGGAAGAAGTAGGATCTCTTGGCTACTATAGTTGCAGCGTAGGCTTGTTAGAGTTCCTTCTGCTGTGGTCTTGTGTGCACAGTGGAGTTCTATAATGCAAGTGTTGTGGTGCCTTGATCTACTTCTGGTGCATTTAAAAGGCTGATCTGCACTATCTTACAATAGCAGCTTTATCGTTTATCTTAAACATGCATAGCCGGAGAGGGCTTTAACACTGATGTACCTCAGTCTTTTAATGGGGTTATAAATGAACAGAAGAGATTGTTTACATTATGATATGCTGAAAATGTTTTCTGGTAACTAGGAGGAAAAAGCAAGTACAGACAAAACTTGAAGTTGATCTATGAATGAGACTGCTCAGGCCATTTTAGGCATAATCAATTATCAACACCTTTGGCCTGTAGAAACATCAAAGCTTTGTGTGGCTTAAAAATTCTTAGGCTCAAGGACATTTTGAGACATAATTACAGAATAATGCACAATGTCATGGCATGATTGCAGCATTGTAATTCATTTTATTTCCGTTAATTTCAGGTATTTTGATTGAAATTTTGTCGCATGCAGCTGAATTGCTACGTTCCCGAGGATTTAAAATCTTTAATTGTGGAAAACTTTGAACATTTAAATTCTTTAAGTTTTGCAGAAAGCAATGTTAGCTGCATGGCTGAGTTCTATATAATCAGTGATTGAAAGCATCTACCCAAAATAGTATTTCTCAGTATCAAATGTGGCCTTTCATATTAGCTTTCAGACTAATCATTAACACTGTGTAAATATCTAAGAGACAACAAAGATCTATGTATAATACAGTATGTTGAACTTCAATATATAGTTCTTTTATAATCGCAGATTGAGGAAAATTTTTAAAAAAACCAAATGACTGAAGTGCTTACTCACACTATCATTTTGTTCACGTACTCCAGATATTGAATACAGAATGCTTTTCTGATTGGGATCTTCTGATTTTGCCTTTATAAAAGTCAAAGCATTGACTGGCAGTGATTTGTAGCTGGTATGCTGCCAAAATACAGTAGCGCCTTAAGATGGAAGTTCTCAGCACTACTTTATTAATGGTTTTAACATTGACATGGAGAGTCAACAGCTCATTGTGTCAGCGTCCATTTAATGTACAGAGGGCCTGCTCTGTGAGTGACCGTTTTATTGATAGTGAAGTATTAGAACCTCATTCTTTCAGATACTTTTAATTTAAATCTACCAATTGGTCACAAGCAGGCTGGACAAGCCAGTTGGTTGACCAGTCAGATAATGTCAGTTGATTGCCTGTTTGACCCCAGCCTCATTTTTGATGCATTATGGTGCCATCTGTTAGCAAGCCTACTTAAATGTCTTGATCACTCATTTTACTGCATGCTAATGCAACCTGTTGGGGGAAAAAAATGAACTAATTGAAAGCTGAGCATCTTGGTTGGCTGGAATCTTCTAGAATAAACTGTCTGTCTTTGTATACCAGGACATCAATATACTTGGCAGTTTTCATAAGACACTAAACAAGTTTAAGACATGGTCCCTGTCCTGAAGAGTTTACAGTCTACACTGACTAGACAAACATTCAGAAATTAGCTCAGAGGGGAGTTGGGGAGGGGTAGGAAGCTTCACAGTCATTGAACCTCCTCCCCCAAAACAAAGAGACAAGATGCACAGCCATTAAGCTGGTTGATGAGTTGGCTTGCTGCCTGCGTAGCATAAGTACATTTAGAAATGACTTTTTTTTATAGTTGCTATGGGCTTGTTTTATTTCTGTTTTGTTTTTTTTTCTTTTGTAACTTTAACATTCACATTTCAATGCTAACCTAACACTACTAAAAAAGATAATTCTTTCATTTTTAGAACTTCATTTCATTGGTGTTTCCATTTTTCTGAGTTAAAATAATTGCTAAGTAACCTGATTTTTGTAATTAGGCGTAAGTGTCTGTCTAAGACTAAGCGAGACCATGAAGTCTTACTCTTTTTTGTTAGCATTGTTATTGTGCGAATAAATTAGTGCTTTAAAATATTTGACTATCTTTGACAATATTTGACTGGTGAATTGACCAATTATTTTTGGACTAGTCAAACGTCCAATCTTAGACACAACTTTATCTATGAATTATGCAGTTCCCATCCCTTGAGACACTTAAAATTAGACTTTTCTAGGCAATAGGAATTGCACAGAACAAGCTTGCATTGGCAGAAGTATCCAAAATTGGTCTTTTCCATCACAGTTATCTGATTCTGTGGCCTAACTAGCATAACATTTGCTATCCTTTTAGGAGTGTGAAAGTAATCCTAGTGTTTCAGAGCCATGAATGCTTCAGTGATTGAGAACAAATGGTTGCTGAATGTATCCTTTCTAAATCACACCAATTAAATTATTTCGTGTATTAAAAGAAAATTTCTTAAGATGGGCTTGTGTTGCAAGTAGCAATTACTAATGTTTTCCAGCTTTTAAACTATTCTTTTAACTTTTTTTTCTTAGCTGTACCAAGTCTACAAATATTTTGTTTTTATTTCTCCTGCTTTTCTAGCAATTCACGAGAACCCGTGGGCTCTAAAAATATCACTTAGATGCCTCCCTGTTTTTGGCTTTTCGCATTTTCCTCCAATTGAAGTGATCTTCTGACTTGAGCAAGTCATTCCACCCCTCTGTGCCACCATTTCCCTATCAGTAAAATGGGGACAATGATACTTACCTTCTTTTTGCTTTGAGATCTAGAGATGAAAAGTGCTGCATGAGAACTAGTTAGTGGTATTTTTAATTTTTTTTTCTTCTTGATTAGTGATCCTTGTCTCTACTTGGATGTTAAAGCATTGCTGTCTTGTGAAACAAAAGCAGATCTAAAGACTTCAATTTCTGCAACGTACAATCCTTCTGTATCACTATTCTAGAGGTGAATAGCAAGAAACTCATCAGCAATGGGGTCAGATGTTTCTAAAATTTTTGGTAAAATCCTCCCTATAACAAACCTCAATTAATAGATTTAAGGCCAGAAAGGACTATTATGATGATCTAGTCAGACCTCTTATCTAACAAGCCCAAATAACTTCACCCTGTGTGAAGCCCATAATCTTAAACTTGTATCTTGTTGAGATGAAATCTTCTTGGAGCTTAGCACTAAGGATGTTCAAGCCTGCTCACTATGGCTTTTGGAAAGGAAACCTCCAAGGAAAAACATGGACGTTTCCCTCTGAGATGTAGGCTACCTAAAAAAAACTTTGCTGGCAAGCAATTTAATTGGCAATACCAGGGAAGAAAGGTACAAATAATTTACTTAAGGAAATTTTTTTACAAATTGGAAATTTTGTTAAGTATTCTTGAATTTTGAAATATTTCATTTATGCACAGAATTTTGGTTTCACAGAGCTGAAGAGCTTTAGCTTTGAGGGACTC